>NC_057805.1:512480355-512497714 GCF_018294505.1 Triticum aestivum | reverse complement strand
ACAAATTTGATGATATTTTTTAAAACATTATTACTGTTTCATATTCATATTCATTTTCTAAAAAATTATTAGATGCAAGAAAAAATAATAATAAAAAAAATTTACTTATGGCGCACCGCTGGGTGGTGCGCCATTGCTATCTAAAAAAAAGATTACTAATGGCGCACCGCTGGGTGGTGCGCCATTGCTATCTAAAAAAAAGATTACTAATCGCGCACCGCTAGGAGGTGCGCCATTGCTATAAAAAAAACATTCTAATGGCGCACCGCTAGGGGGTGCGCCATTACTAACCTTCCTCCTAGCTAATTCGCCCGATCCCTTCGTCCCTCCCTCGCCAGATCCACTTCCCCCCCTCGCCACACGCTCACGCCCCCTTCCGCCGCCCGGTCATCATCCCCCGACGCCATAGCCGCGTCACCGTGCTCCCCTCGCTCTGCCGCTGATCCCAGAAGCACCTCCGCGTCTCCCTCGTCCTCCCCGACGACTCACGCGACCGGAAGAGCCCCGAAGCGTCGTCCCCGACCCCTTCTTCCTCTTTCGGCCGCGGAGATCGCCGGCGACCCCACGCCGTTCCCAGCCCTCCCCAGTAAGCCCCCTGCCTCCCCTCCCCCGCGCCCCTCACTTCTCCGTGGCTCGTGCGTGCCGCGCGCCCTTGGTCTGACTTCTTGGGCTTACCTCGAGCAGGGCCGCGCGCTAGGGTTCCAGCGCCGCCGCCGACCTCGCCGCGGCGGTTCCGGACCTTGCCGCCGCGCCCCTCTGCACCGGCCGCCCACGGCGCCTCCGTCTCGAAGCTGCAGCCCAAGTGCCCACCACTCATCCAGTCCTCTACTCCTCCACGGTGAGCCATCCTCTCTGTCCCAACTCTCTATTCTTCTTTTTTAGCTATATAAATTGGATAGATGCAAATACTTTGTTGCATATATGGATGAATCGATGTGTTAGTTGGATAGATGGATGAATGTATTGCTTTTTTAACTTGTTAGATGGATGAATGATGCCAGTTACTTAGACGCAAGTTACTTGATGCAAGTATCTCATAGGACGTTGATGAAAGTTACTTAGACGCAAACTGCCGCATGCCCCTTTTGTTCTGCTTAATGCAGACTATGCTCTTCACTTTGGCATGTATTACTGGTTTCACTAGTCAATTTTCGTTTAGCTGAAGTCCAGTGCACTTGAAGTGTGCAGAGGATGCTCAACAATTATCAGTCATGAAGCTGAATATCTGATAATACTAGCTGCAATCTGTCATTAGAGAGGACACAGTAATCTACCAATGTGCCACACGCTACTAATGTCCTTGCAAATTTGCCAGTTTATAAACTTGTCTACTGCTGTTCCAATCTAGCGAAGCTGATGCTTCCAGATTTTTTTCTTTCGGTTGGGTGGCTTAACTAAAACTAGTGTAGGCCATCATACTCAGATACTGTTCTTCTTGCTGAATATTTTTTGATCGTTTATGTTTTAGCCTAATCTCTATCAGCCTGGTTACCTGATAATGTTCCTGACATGGATCTACTGCTTGTCTGTCTACATGTGACACTAGCACCTTCCTGGAAAAGCCTGTTAAACAAATGATACTAGCACATTCTCGGTTAAATGCAGGTGCTAAAGACTTTTAGATGAATATTTTTTTCAAGATTAGACTTTGCACTTGCAAACCCCTAACATCTTTACAAGCCTTGTAGTCCAACAATAGATTTACCAACTTAGAACAGTCAGTTGGTTTTGCTGCTGCTGCTGCTGATAGTATGTCCTCCACTCATACACCATGTATTCACCTACTATAAAACCTGTAACAAAATGTTTTCTCAATGACAGATTTCCATCTTGAGCAGTCAACTTATCTGATATAGGTATGAAATCTTAAATTCTGTTGATCCTTATGAGGGATAGTACTGAATAACACTCTGAAAGAAAATCTTCGAGCAGTTCACTATCTGGCATAGGTATCTTACATACTGTTCTGTCACATGATGGATAGCACTGAAGAATATCTTGAAATGTAACATTCGAGTAGTTCACTTACCATGACTATGAATTAATAAGCATGATACTGTACCCTTCTTTTAAAAAAGAATTCCCATGTGGTTGAGATCCTATAAAACGGTGCCCCTCATGAAGCATCCACCTTACTAAGCCATTACTTGTGTGCATCTCTAGTTTCCTTACAGGTTGTATGTTTTTATTAGGATAGCTGTAAATTTCTTCTGTTTTCTAGTAGTACAACCTGTACTGGTTGGGACAAAAACACTGCTTTTGGTGTACCTGTACTGTTCTTTCTAGCTATAAATTTCTTCTTTCTTCACTTTACTGATGAGTACACAAAGCAAGTGTGAGTGAACTGAATGAATTCAGTGTGCACTGTAGTATAAGTACCATCTAGTCAAGTCAAGCTTTGGTCATGGTCCAGCAGATGAGATTTTCTCTTCTGAGGAAAAGCAGATGAGAATTGAGAAGCATATGCCACACAATGATTCAGCAATATCTTTAAGGCAAATCTGGCTGGCAATTTGGCCCTCTGTGTCCATCACCATGGCCACTACTATTTCAAACTGAAGAAAGAAAGGAAGAGATGATTTTGCAGGTACCCCGAGAGGCCCTTAAGTTTGCCAGAATGTCGATTAACTTCCGTTCCAGCAAATTCGGGTACTCCATATGTCCTATTTTCAGCAAAGGTCATGCTGAAATTTTCCGTGAATTTTAGCATGACTTTGCTAAAAATAGGACATATGGGGTACTTGCGACTAATGCATGGGCCGGGGTATCTTAGTACTTAATTAAGTAGGATCAACTGCCCCTTTATTCTTGCTGCATTAAACCATAGGTGGCAATAGAGCCAAGTGATTAGGCCCAACTTAGAGTCGACAAACCCTAAATGATAAAACCTTGGCTTTTAGGGTGCCTCGGTGTCGAGAAAAACCTAAATGATGAAAGCTTAGGCTTTTCGGGTGCCTCGGCGTCGACAAACCCTAAATGATAAAAGCTTAGCTTTTAGGATGCCTCGGTGTCGACAAACCCTAAATGATGAGACCATGATCTTGTTCCTTGACAATAACCAACTTTTTGACCAAACTTTTTTCCTATTTAGAGCGAAACATGGCCCACAACGACGAGGCCGGCGGTTCGGGCGGCATGGCATTCTGGGAGCTATCCTAGGAGATGGAGGAAGAACCTCACCGCTATGAGGAAGCCACGGAAGACACCGATCCTGACTACACAACCCCTAGTGGCGTCGGGGATGACACCATTGATGGTGCCGCCGAGGATGCCACCACTGATGATGGCAGCGCACGCACAGATGGCAGCCAACCAAAGAGGCAACGGAAGGACAAGGAGGACGAGGAGCGTGCCGACACGGGCATTGGAGCATAATGCAGATTCCGGAGATTGTCCAAGAGCAAGTGCAACAACAACTGGGAACGACGCTCACCGCCATTGTGCCTAGCTTGATTGAGGGGCTGCAGGCGTGGATTGTGGGCGGCCAACAGGGGCCGCCCCCGGTTCCCAGCTTCACGGCCAGCAACTCGCACAACGCGCAGGCGGCGCCATTGGTGTCTCCGGCGGAGGCGGTATTGGTGTCTCCGGCGCCGGCACGGCCATTGGAGCTTAATGCACCCTGGTGTACGCCGGCCGGCACCTTGGCTGCAAGCGGCCCCTCCGTCAGTTGCACGCCCGCCGTTGGCGGTGCCTCGACATTAGCCGAGCTCGACGCCATCACGGTAACTAAGCCTCTCGGGAAAATAAGCAAACAACCTCTCAATCACCGAGGTGGGCACAACCATGGAGTTCTCTACCACCATCACCCACCTCCTCTACGGCAGCCATGGAGTTCTCTAATCTCTCCGATGATGGAGGGATTGCTACACTGGGATTTCTCGCCCGACCTAGCGGTCGCGGCTCAGGTGCGTCGTCTCTATGGCTCTGCGGTCCATTTCTTGTCCTCGCGCACGACCAAGGAGTTCTTCCTGGTTGTGAGTTTCTCTTCGGCGTCGTTTCCTCTCAATGAAGAATCGGTGGCAGTTGCTCTACAGTGTTGCATTGGAGGTCTTCCTTCGGGGCTCCGTGTGGCTCATCTTGATGGGAGGAGATTTAGGTTTTCGGTTGCCTCCAACAAAGTGGGACACTTCATCTATGGTCTCAAGGACAGGATTTGGCCGGACTTTGTGTGCCACTTTAGTCTATTCCGACCAGGTGTCCATGCTCTACCGAGGGCCACTTGTTGGCATTGGGATCAACAAAACCCTGAGATAACTTCTCGTTCTCCGGTGGCCGTTAAATCAAAGCTCTTGTTCTCTCATAAAGATGGGCTACCGGATAACCATTCTTTGCATGCTCTTGAGAAAGCTGGATTTTTCATCATTTCGATCAGGCCGACGAGCCGGAGACCTCGTCGGCGGCAAGACTCCGGCCTGCTCCGAGGCCCCGACAGGTCTGTTTGGAAAGTGCGGAAATTGTGGATCGGATTGATCATTCAAAGCTTGATTCAATATCTTTTGGAGAGTTTCAATCAAATATTAATGGCCCTCTTAATGATGGCATTATTGCTAATTGGCACTTTGAGGGTTCACAATTCAAGCTGGCTATCTGGCATTCATTACCGACTTTCTTCTTGCTTCATATAATGGATCATTACCGTGCTGGAATTTCGGAGGAAAATATTGCTCAGATTTGGAAAATTTCTTCCGTCCCCCCTTTGGAATTTATTTATGAAAAATTGACAATCTGCTCCACATGCAATGGTAAGGATCATCTTGCTGCACAATGCCCGAGCCTTTATTGCAACACTTGCTCTAGTCGACCTTGTATTTGTGACACCAGTCCTCAGGTGACTACGGCATCGATTAATACTCAACTGATGGATCAGGCACACTTTGAGGCCTGTTGTTTCTGTGGATCAACAGCCCACCAATTCTTTGAATGCCTGGCCCAATTTAAATGCAAATCGTGTGGATGGTTAGGCCATCTTAAACGCAGGTGCAAAAGCAAATCGGTGCCACGGGTATGTTGGAGGCCCAAAAGACCAAAAGAAATTTTACAACCTGTAATTAATAGGTGCATCGCTCCTCGGAACAATATGATTTGGAAGGTTAAGTCACCTCAAATAATACCCAATAGCGACCCTCCTCCTAAGGAAAATGCTAGACTGGACTTACCTAATTTTTCCCGGCCAATACTGGGCAACTTGCCGCAAATCAATTTGGGTCTAGTCAAATCTGGAACGCAGAGTAATCAATCACATCAGCATCTAGCTCTTAATGAGGCTTCCTATCCTTTTATGGGCTGCTTAGCCGTTGGATCGCAATCGCAGGGTAGTAAAGAAAAAAGGGTTCCCCCTAGCCAGCCACGGCCGCACAGAGATCGAGGAGTCTGGCGACCCAAGTCTCAAGCCATAGCTGCCAAGGCAATGGTCACACCCGCCGATACGCATTCTCCTTAGAACACCTCTGTTCCTCCTCCACCTTGCTCTGCTCCAATGGCCAACTACCCCCTCAATGTCGTCCCCTACCTCCCGCCAGGCATGAAGATCGAGTTGGGTCCGGCGGACCGCAGAGTTCGTGATGACATGGTGATCAGCCCCACGCCTCCTCTGCGTCATGACTTCCTCGCCATCGCCGAGGCGAATCGCTTCGTCCCCTTCCATCGCAAGGCCGAGCTACGACACATCATCGAAGGTTTGCTGCATGAATCTCAGTTCTTTCCCACGGAAGTTGATGATCATCCGTTAGGCATTGGGATATTCGGTTTCGTCAGCACTGTTGTTAGAGATTCGGTGGTGGGAACAACTTTTGAGTTAGATGAAGAGGAAGTGGATGAACATACAGTGATTTCCTTTGTCCCACACGACGCTGCTCTGAATATGAGGCTAACCACCTTTGGGCCAGAAATCTGGATCCTGTATATTGGGTTTGCATATGACTACCAAACGCAGCACTATATGCACAAATCGGTGGATAAGTTTGGTACTCTAGTTGAATGGCATAACCCCAGGAGTGATAGAAAAATTGTGCTGCTCAAGGTCAGAGTTGTTCATCTTCGCCTTGTACCAAAGAATCTGGTCATGCGACAATTAGGTGGAGCCCGTCAATCTTGGACTGTCGCAGTGACGATGTTACGTAGCAGTGATTGGAATGCACATCTTCCTGAGGTTCCGCCTGCTGGTGAGGACCCTCCCCCCGCTGATGGAATTCCGCATCCATTATTTGGCGAAGGTTTATCTGCTGAGCAGCTGTACCAGCAGCAGCTACATAACTGAATGGCGCAGAATGTTATGGCTGATAATGCTCAGCAGGCTGAGAATGCTGACAATGTGGTGGTTGATGAGGGAAACGACGTGGATTTTCACCCAGAGTGGGGAGTTTGGCCTCCACCCCCACCGCAGGCACCACCTCTTCTGTATAACTTTCAGCAATGGCTAGCTAGGGAAGGGCTCCAGGTGCAGCATGGTATTCTGCCTATGAACAATCTGCAGGACAGTCCTGCCTCTGCCTGGAATGATAGCATCTCCATGCCTGATAGTACTGACTCTAGTGCCACAATATCCGATTCATATGTTCTAGTTCTAGTCAATATAATGAATCGTTTGTGGCCAGTCAATGGTGAAGCTACCTCTTCTGCCCAAGAAACTGTTACAGAGCCACCTCAGAACCAGCTGGAAATTGCTCTGAATATTTCTGATAGAGGTATGCAGCTCAACATGATTTCCCATGGAAACTTTATACCTGCTATGACTTTGAATGATTGCATTCCTATGCTGCATTCCAACACATATCTGAAAGCTGCCATTATGCCCATCATTGCCTCCTTTGGTCCATGGAGCTCTGGATATGGTTTTAAGCATGCACAGGTGGAATTCAGATTTATTATCTCTGAATGCGAGGGCGGTCTGAACATTGAGACTGCTACTCAGTCCATCCAGCATAGGGTGAATTCTTCTGTGGTCATTGAGGACCTTGCTGGGGCGCATACCTGGGAGCTCAACCCTGCAACACCTGCTCTAGATTTGCCATCTGTACCACAACTGATGATAACTAATGAGGCTACTGATCAGGTGGACTCGGGCACTACTAACACCTCCCAGGGTGTACACATTGAAGATCATGTAGCGCCAGCATCTGACATGGAGATTGACCCCCCTTTAGTCATTTCTAGGAAAGGGAAATCTGTTGTTCCTGAGAGCTCGATCACACTCCATAGAAGTGCAAGAGCCAACAAATATAATGGCTTCCGTGTTCCACCTATGTCTGACAGCAAGCCTAAGAGCTCCAAGGTGAAGCCTCGGTTGGTTCCTTCTGCACAATCCTCTATCAGTATCAATGAGATCTCCGAGGAGCAGGTACCGCCCCCTA
Source organism: Triticum aestivum (assembly GCF_018294505.1). NCBI lineage: Eukaryota > Viridiplantae > Streptophyta > Magnoliopsida > Poales > Poaceae > Triticum > Triticum aestivum. The sequence goes on along the minus strand of NC_057805.1, from coordinate 512,490,365 downwards.
CGCCCATCCCAGTCATTCAGCAGGTTGGGACTGTTCTCTGCGCCATTCCACCTGAAGAACTTTCTGCAGATGCGCTCCTGGCCTCTCCAGACGAGGAATCTTCGTCCTCAGCTTAATTATCTGCAGCGTTTCATTCATGCCCCTTTTGGTTAATTGGAACGTTCTCTGTTGGAATGTCCGTGGTTTAAATTCTGGCGATAAACAATTAGCTCTCTCGAACGCCATTAAATCTAGTGGTTGTGCGGTAATTTGTTTGCAGGAGACTAAAAAACCTTTGTTTGATCTATCTTTTATTAAGTCTTGCTGCCCACGCCGCTTTGATCAATTTGCTTTTGTGCCATCTAATGGGGCCTTGGGCGGCATTGCCACCATATGGAACAGCTCTTTGTTCTCTGCGGATGTGATTGCCACGGAAGAATTTGCGCTTGTTATTCGTTTTCTGTCCACCCAATCAGCCCAGAGTTAGACTTTAGTCAATGTTTATGGGCCCTGTCAAGGGGACCAACGAAATCACTTCATTAATTGGTTGACTGATCTGGCAATCCCACCAAATGAGGACTGGCTATTAGTGGGCGATTTTAATTTCATTCGGGCACCTGAAAACCGCAATAAACCTGGAGGGAGCATAAATGACATGATCACTTTTAATTACATCATCCGAACCCTGGGTTTAATTGAGCTCCAAATAAAAGGCAGATCATATACGTGGAGTAACATGCAATTGGACCCTTTGCTTGAACAACTGGACTGGTTTTTTACTAGCACTAACTGGACATCCTCTTACCCAAAAACATGGGTTAAACCCTTGGGTAAACCGGTATCTGACCATCCACCGTGTGTTGTCACTATTGAAACTGCAATCCCAAGATCGAAAAATTTCAGATTTGAGTCTTTTTGGTTGCAGCACCCTGGGTTTATGACTGTGGTCTCTTCTTCTTGGGCCAAACAAGTGCACTCCTCAAACTCTGCCACTGTTCTTAGCCGCAAATTCAAAAACTTGAGGCATGATCTCAAAGTGTGGAGCAAGGGGATTTCCAAACTATCTATGGCCATTGAAAACTCCAACAAGGCTCTCAGTGAAATTGACTCATTGGAAGATAAAAGGCCACTCTCCACACCAGAACGAAACTTCAGAACCATCTTGAAAGCTCATATTCTCAGACTCCTAAAATACCAACAAATCTACAGGAAAAAGAGGTGCACCATCCGTTGGGTTCAATTTGGGGATGAGAACTCCAAATTTTTTTTAAGCTCTAGCGTCTGAAAGATACAGAAGAAATAATATTGCTACGCTATGCACCCCGGATGGATCTGTGGTTGAAGATCACACTGGTAAAGAATCCATCATTTTCCACACATACAAAAGCAGACTTGGCACATCAACTCCTCATGACATGAAATTTGATCTGACGAGAATTATCAAAAAATGTGATGGGCTTGATACTCTAACAGCCCCATTTTCACATGAGGAAATTGACAATGTAATCAGAGAAATGCCTGCCGAAAGAGCTCCTGGCCCCGATGGTTTCACAGGAATCTTCCTAAAACGTTGCTGGTCAATTATTAAAGAGGATTTCTATAACCTTTGCAATCAATTCTTTGATGGAGGGCTAAACCTTGAAAGTATCAATGACGGCTTCATCACCTTAATACCCAAAATCGGCTCCCCAGAGAATGTTAATGATTACAGACCCATCACTTTGCTCAATTCCTGTCTTAAGGTAATCACCAAACTCCTAGCCAATCGCTTACAAAAAGTCATCCTCAAAATTATCCACAGAAATCAATACGGATTTCTCAAAGGGCGCTCGATCCAAGACTGCCTCGCTTGGGCATATGAATACATATATCAATGTCACTCCTCGAGAAAAGAAATTGTTCTGCTAAAATTAGACTTCGCCAAGGCTTTCGACACGATTGATCATGAAGTGATGATTGAGATTATGAGAAGTATGGGCTTCAATGAAAAATGGATTGGATGGATTAAATGCATTTTTTCCTCTGGAAAATCCTCAGTTCTGCTAAACGGCACACCTGGTCGACAATTCTTTTGCAAGTGTGGCGTCAAACAAGGTGATCCCCTCTCACCCCTCATCTTTGTTCTAGCAGCGGAGTTGCTTCAAGCTGCGATCAATGATGTCTTCGCACAAGGCCAAATTCAATTGCCCTTTCCATCCCCAGCTCAGAAAGATTACTCGGTCATCCAGTATGCCGACGACACGCTCATTATTCTTCCTGCATGCACGCAGCAAGTGATCACAGTCAAAAAGATCCTAGAAGATTATGCCACTTCCATTGGGCTCAAAATCAACTTCAATAAATCCACACTCATTCCTATCAACTGCGAGGCTACCAAATGTGAGGAATTGGCTAATGTTCTTGGATGTGTGGTAGGAGAAATGCCCTTCACTTACCTAGGACTCCCTTTGGGCACAACAAAACCCACAGTTCAAGAGCTAATGCCACTGGTGTGTAGCATTGAAAGGAGGTTATCAGCCACGTTGAACATGATTTCCTATGGAGGCAAACTTTCACTCCTAAACTCGGTCATTACTTCTCTAGCCATTTTTGCTCTGTGCACACTTCGGCTTCCAGCAAAAATCATTGAACTTATTGACAAAATTCGACGGAAATGCCTATGGACCAAAAAAACAGAACAAGGGGACAAATGCAACTCTCTTGCTTCGTGGGATATGGTGTGCCGACCCAAGGCTTCTGGTGGCCTCGGTGTTCTTAACCTCATAATTCAAGGGGATGCACTCCTTTTGAAATATCTTCATAAGTTCTATAACCACTCTGATTTGCCTTGGGTAGAACTCATCTGGTCCACGTATTACGAAAATAAGATACCCCACACCATGGACGCTTGTGGATCATTCTGGTGGAGAGATGTTGCCAAACTAATGCCCACATTTCGAGGAATCACGCAAGCACAAATACTTCATGGTGGCACATTGCTATTCTGGAAAGATCTTTGGGGTGATCAAATTTTATCAGAAGTGTACCCGAGAGCTTTTTCCTTCGCAAATAACGAAGATATATCTGTTCGGGAATTCTTGAGCATCACAGCGCTCGGAGAGGCCTTTCACCTACCACTGTACCCGCAAGCGCATGCAGAGGTCAGACAAATTCAATTGGACACCGCAGCAATAAACATCTCTGACAGCCGCCAAGATCATGACCGGTGGACGTATGTCTGGGGTCCTCCACCTTCACGATGCACAAATACTACTCCTTCTACTTCAGAGACACAGTGGCACATCAATCTTTCCGATGGTTATGGAAATCCAAGTCCACAATGAAGATCAAAGTATTTGGATGGCTACTCCTCTCTGACCGCTTAAACACAAGAAACATGCTCAAGAGGAGACACTACAATATTGGGGATGACCATGATTGTATCCTGTGTGGACTGCACATTGAAGAGACAATTGAGCATTTGTTCTTTGAATGTCAGTTCACTCAACCTTGCTAGGCGAGCTTCGGCTTGTCCTGGCAACAAGGGGGGACCAGGCTTCAAAATATTGAGGTTGCCAAAGAGACATGGGCTCGGCCGCTGTTTATGGAAACTTTTCTTCTAGCAGCCTGGAGCATTTGGAAGGAACGAAACAACAAGCACTTCAGAGGTATAGCACCATCCAAGGACTCCTGGCTGAAAAGATTCAAAGAGGACTACTCTCTCCTAGCTTATAGGGTTAAGGAGAAACACAAGCACCTCATTCCTTCTCTCTTACATACCTTGTAACAAACCAACTCCCCCCAACCCCAAAATGGGGTGAATGTAAATAACTATATAATTGGCAGACTTTTATTCTTTTAATTCAATTGCAGTAGGAGGTGCTCCTACGGTTTCAGGTTCAAAAAAAAAAACTAAGCCTCTCGGCCGATGACTTCATCTCCTTGCCTTTGACTGGGCATCTCTGACGCCCTACATGTTTTCGCAGGGCGCCGCTGACGTTCCATGCACTCTCCTGCACTTCGTGGGTGGCGAGTTGATCGATGTCGCCAAGGGCAGAATCGTTCAACCGGGCAACCCCGTGTTCCACGGTAATCCGATGCCACCCACCATGTATAGGGTTGAACTGGTTCGGGTGCTGCCAGGCTGCGACGAGTTGTTACCTCTGATTCGACCCGCTGGGGCCGACGAAGATGATGTGATGACCCTCAGCTCCTGCGTAAGCTGGCCCCTGCTTTGGCCGAAGAGCCAGATTCGTTTGGGGGCAGGGGACACCACCCCACAGACAACACCGCCAGTCGTGCCGGCGCCAAGCCATGGCAAGACCGCCGCAACGCTACCGGACATGCCGGACATCCCTATGGCACAGGATCCGGACGACGACGACAACGACGACGGTACATTTACCAACGTCGATAAGTACTTTGCCGAACATGGGTATGGTGACGAATTCTTCGGGCCTCCTTCTCAAGAACCCAACCCTGAAAAAGACGACCGCGATCGAGCTGGTACCGCGAAGAAACCCAATTGCAACAGGCGTCGTCTGGCGTTCAGTTCTCAGGAGACGCCTCCAGCTGCCGCCTTCACCGAGCCTCAGATAGCCGAGGTGCGGAATATTATTAGCCCCAACACACTCAAGAAGGCGGTCTCTGAGCAGAACTCGATCCCATTACAGGAGATGAGGAAGAAGGGACCGAAACGAAGAATAACAAGGGCGGTGCGAGCCAGCCGGCACCGAGTACGATCCGTGCTCAGGACGGGCCACCTTCACCTAAGGATATCTCGAGGAGGGTGCATGTGGCGGGTAGGCCGATGCTACCGACTAATCTGCTCAATGCCGCAACCGGTGCTATGCGGAGTCTGCATGACAGTGTTCTTTCTTTGGAGAAGCGGCGTCTCTCCGAGAATGATGTGGCATACCCGGTTTTTGTGGCCAAGGTGCCAGAGGGCAAGGGCTTTGTGGATAGCGCCATCGGGGGTACGATCGTCCCGCGGTTTGATGACATCGTCGCTATGTTTAACCTTCATCCGCTGCACTACACCTTCGTTCAGCTATTTTCGCTGAGTATGGAGATGTGGATTATTAGAGACAAGACCCCGGACATCGTGATAGTCGACCCCTTCTACATGCGTGCCAAGATCTTGGGCAACGCTGTGGACTGGCAAGTCGTGAGTTCATACCTCGAAGGCGTCATTCTGGCAAACCCAGATAAGGATAACTTCCTCGTGCCTTACTTTCCCGAGTAAGTCATCCCCTCACCGCCCCGTAACATATGATTTCTTAGATTTCGATCGTTCTTTTTTTTCTAACATTCCGTGTTTTGTGCAGTGACACACATTGCACACTCATCCTCTTAAGCCCGAAATATTCCATGGCCACGTATTTCGACCTGGACCGTCAGTCGAAGATAGACTACGCAACTATCAAGAAAGTTCTTGATGATGTTCTCCCTGGCTATGCCAGATCTGGAGGCACCTTCAGCAGGCCAGTTCGTAAGTACGGCAAGCACATCTTCAGCCACAATACGACGTTCTCCTGCGTCAAGCAGCCGCCTGGCGGTTAGAAGGATGCCTACTACGCCCTCCATCACATGCGGGCGATCATACGGGACCATAATCACCTTCTGCTACCAAATAATCTCAAAGATTAGGCCGCACGCTTGTCGGCAATCCAGGACGCGGGCATCAGACAAGAATTCTTTCGCATCCAGTCGGAGTTTGCGGAAATCATCCATTAAGATGTCCTTCGTACCTCGGGGCAGTTCTATCTCAGACATCAACCGTCCAACAGTGAGATAGAAACAACGATACAAATGCAGGCTGACAACGCCCGCGATTTCATGACCATCACGAAATACGGCGGCTTCATCCACGCTCCGGTCCCTGAGTCGAGTCGAAAGTAGTGATGCTATGTAGTTCTGAAATGTCGATTGGCTCATGTTGTAATATTAAACTTTAATGAACTTGTATGTCTCTTTGGTTTGGACAGTTGTTCAACTTATATGTAATCGATACTATTTATTAGTAGGACCATGAATCGTGCTATTAATGTGTTGCTTTTCTCTTCCGATCCTTTTGTTGCATACTTATATATTGCTTATGTATTGTCTGTGAATTGCTACTAACGTTTTGTTTGGCTAGTGCATATATAGAGATGCCGTCGTATGTCGTGTACAAGGGTAAGGTTCCCGGAGTCTACGACGACTGGGAGGAGTGTCCGAGACAGGTTCACCGTTTCAGCGGTAACAATTACAAAGGGTACACCACTAGGGCGGAGGCGGAAGTTAGATACGCGCGCTATCTAGCGGGAGAGAGGAGGGAGCGGAGGAGGAACCGAATGAAGACCAGTTTCATCGCGATGATGCTAATCGTGATGACCGCAGCTCTCTTCTATGTGATGGTAGTTTAGATGATCGATATCGACTTGTAATGTGAAGAAAAACTCGCTACTCGCGGTTTCGAGACTTGTAATGTTATAACTTTGTTCGGTATTTGAAATTCGGAGACCAATATGATGAATTGTATTCGGAGACTAATCTTCTATTGTATTCGATAAATCTGCTGTTTATATGTTGTGCTCTCTATATTATGTGCAGTAATATGTTTTGTAACCTGTGCAAATATCAGAAAAGAAAAAAATCCCTAATATTCATACTAATGGCGCACCACTCAGCAAACTAATGGCGCACTGCAGAAAGGACACTAATGGTGCATCACCCCCTAGTGCGCCATTAGTATGCCAAGGCACATGGGTATATATGGCCCCTGGGTGGCATACTAATGGCGCACGGTGGGCTATACTAAAGGCGCACTGCGTGGTGCGCCATTAGTATACCAGATACTAATGGCGCACCAGGGGTGCGCCATTAGTATTTAATTCTAATGGCGTGGTGCTAGTGGCGCACCAGTAGTGCGCCATTAGTAGGCAAAACTGGTGCGCCACTAGCAGGCCTTTTCCTAGAAATGCCAGTCGCAGCACTAGAGCCAGAGGGTGGACATGTTTGGCAGAACTAGTCTTAATTTGAGGGTCTGACTTGTGGATACCCTAGTTTGCACACCCTTATTTTATTTTGGTTGTATGACTTAACGGTTATATCTACCGATGCATACAATAGAAACTCTATGTTTATTTATGTGTATGGTATGTCTAGCCAATGTTCGAGATATAGCTTTTTGTTAACATCTTGGTCAGCTTGTGATTAGAGACTTAAAAAAGGCCTATTAATGGGTTTTATGGGCCGAGTATTAATCAATGGAGGCCATCACATATCATAATCCACTCCCTGGCCTTTCGAGAGGGAACATGTCCAATTTGTGAAGAGGGTGTGGGGCCCGATCCTCCATTTTCCTCAAAACTTTTTTGTGCTCACTAGAGTCCATTCCATGACACATGATACAAGATGGCTTTTTCGAGGGCCTCCTGCCATATTCTAGGCATTTACTGCAATTCTAGGGCTTAATACTGGAAATTCAAGAGTTGAGGTGCAACCACATAAAACCATGCCCGGAAATGGGTTGGAAGTCCCTACTCGTGGTCTTTGGTCCAAGACCAGGCAAGTGAACCAAAGTAAGAGCAAGGGACCAACACGAAGAACCACGGACATGCAGCCAATTAAGAACAAGCAAGCCGCCAAAAATTCACGGGATCTAATGCGATGTCAACACACAGACCCTAGAGGGTGTGGTAAGAACCTGAGGGCATTTCACAAAACGCTTCTTGGATGTTGTGTGTAAACAGGACCTTTTGAGAGGGAATGTGTTCGGTTTGTGAAGGGATTGTGAGGCTTGTACCTCCATTGGCTTGGAAATTTTATTATGCTCAGCAAAGTACATTCCACGACACATGCCAGGTCGTGGCCTTTTGTGGGGGCCTCCTGCCATGTTTTGGGCATTTACTGCATTTCTAAGTGTTAAAGCCGGATATTGAAGATCTGAGTTACAACCTGATAAAATCATGGCCAGGAAAATACTGAAAGTCCCTACCTATGTTGTTTGGTACATGACCAAGCCCTTTGTACCCAACTGAGTGGGAGGTCCCATCAAGTAGTTTCTTGGCAATAGTAGTCTGGGATGCCCTCTCGACAGCTAACCAAACCAAATCCACCAGATGATTCATGTAGCGACCAGACCTCAGACGGTCAAGTCTCTGTGCATCAGTGTCATCCCTGGATCAGTAATGCTGACACGCACAGTACTCGAAGGATTTATAACAGAGTAGCAATCACACACTTATTACATCGAATGTCTCAGAAGAGAACTTAATACAATAAATATGGCTTAAGGCCACCAAAAACGATAACAACCGAAGACTTGGAAGATAAGCGAGTCCATTAACTCGCATCACTGAGTATAGAACCACGACCTAAGGCACCTTACTCGTCGTCTGAAAAGTCTGCAACATGAAACGTTGCAGCCCGAAAACGGGTCAGCACATGGAATATGCTGGCAATGTAACACATAGAGAGTAATGAACAGAATAATGCTATACTACATGCATATTTGGCTGGTGGAAAGCTCTATGGTTACAGTTTTGCGAAAAGCCAATTTTTCCCTACTGCAAAGGAATATATTTTATTTAACTATCATGGTGGTTGTTAAACATTGAGAATGGGTGGCACCATCTCAATCCCAATTAAGTTTCAACATTAATCCCAACAAAATTAATTAAAGTAACATGATGAGATTCACATGATAATCCAAGTACTAGATACTCAAGTTGTCCATAACCGGGGACACGGCTAACCATGATTAGTTTATACACTCTGCAGAGGTTTGCGCACTTTTCCCCACAAGACTCGATCTCCTCCGTTGGGATTCTCGCACTACATGATGTTTGAGAAACGGATGACCGGGACATAGTCTTTCAGAAGCGTTTGCACCTTACGATCGGGTAGACAGTACCACCTACAACTCCTACATCTGCTAGTCTACCACTGTAAGAGTTCACACAACTTAATCAACTATGCTAGAGCCCATAATAGCTTGTGGCTACACACGGAAGTTTCTAGCATGAATAATCTCATGATCCCTTTGAGCCTGGGTGGCGGTCCATAAAAAAAACAGGTAATCGCTGGAATACCCAGGTGCCTCAATCCACCCAGATGTGTGTTTAAGTAGCCACCTTAAATTTAACCATTAATTAACAATCTCACATCTGTCATGGATACACTCACCCAATCCACGTCTACTAGCATAGCATAGCAATATAAGCAAACGTAGAAGTAACTCCCAAGGGTTTGGTAATAAACATGGCAATAGGTTCTACCTCATCAGCTACTTCCCAACCCACAATTTAATCAGATCCTAATCATGCAATTGTTTGATGATTGATCTAATGCAATAAAACTGGGTATGAAAAGAGGTATGATCAAAGTGTTACTTGCCTTGCTGATGAGCTCTGAAACCTAGGGATTCGAAGTAGCAAGCGGCGCACTCCGGGTACTCTATCGCAAACAAACAAGCATACAATAAGTACTCGTTTAGTGCACAGGTAAAACTCAAATAAGAGATCTAACCAGAAAGTTCAACTTAAGAACTCCGGTTTGCAAAAAGAATCAAATCAAACGAAGCAACAAAAGTCAAACGGCGAGAGAAACAAGCTTCGTTTACTAATCTGGACCTAAGTCAAATTTTACAGTAGCAAAACTTGTTTGAGTTGGTTAAACAGAAAGAGGGTTTCGAGACGAAACTCTAGGCGCTTGAATCGCCTGATTCCGACAAATGAGCGAAAAGTTAAACCAAAATGAGAAACAGATCGGAAATCGCGATCAGAAATAATCGCGGAAAATCCGAGAAAAGGAAAAAATGACGAACAGTTTAACGAACGGACGTTCGTTAACTGTAACTAAATGATGAACGCGTTCGTTAAAACGAACGAACGAGCGAACGCTCGCTAAATAAGAAAACCGAAAAAAACAAAACAAAACCGATCTAAAAAAACGTAGGGTTTTCTACCGGGCGGCGGGCGGCTACCTCGGCACGGGGCTCCGGCGAAGTCCGGCGGCTCCGGCGGGGCGATGGGAGGCGGCGTGGGGCGGCGAGGCTGCGGGCGTCG
>NC_057805.1:512471879-512479323 GCF_018294505.1 Triticum aestivum | reverse complement strand
ATTCCAAATTGAAAATTTGGGATGTTACAAACCTACCCCCCTTAAGAGGAATCTCGCCCTCGAGATTCGGGTTGGCTAGAAAATAGGTGAGGGTGGTCCTTCCGTAGATCTTCCTCTCGCTCCCAGGTGGCTTCATCCTCGGTATGGTGGCTCCACTGAACTTTGCAAAACTTGATAACCTTGCTGCGGGTTACTCGGCTGGCATACTCAAGAATCTTGACTGGTTTCTCCTCATAAGTCAAATCACTATCCAACTGAATCGCCTCCAGTGGCACTGTATCTCTCAGCGGTATATCAGCCATCTCTGCGTGGCACTTCTTCAACTGGGAAACGTGGAACACATCGTGAACTCCTGACAATCCTTCGGGTAATTCCAACTTGTAAGCAACTTCTCCCATACGCTCCAAAACTTTGTATGGTCCTACAAAACGTGGCGCTAACTTTCCCTTAACTCCAAAGCGCTTAACTCCCTGAAGTGGAGATACACCAAGATAAACTCTGTCTCCGATTTCGTAAACTGTCTCCTTACGTTTTGAATCCGCATAGCTCTTCTGTTTGGATTGGGCTACCTTAAGCCTATCACGAATCAACTTCACCTTCTATTCAGACTCCTTAATCAAATCTGGTCCAAACAACTGGCGGTCTCCAACTTCGTCCCATAACAATGGTGTTCTACACCTCCTTCCGTACAAAGCTTCGAAAGGGGCCATCTTCAAACTAGATTAATAACTGTTGTTGTAAGAGAACTCTGCATATGGCAAGTTATCGTCCCAACTAGATCCATAATCTAGCGCACAAGCTCTCAGCATGTCCTCCAGAATCTGATTGACTCTCGGTCTGTCCATCTGTCTGTGGATGAAAGGCTGTACTGAATTCTAGCCTGGTACCCAAAGTTTCATGTAACTGATGCCAGAACTTTGAGGTAAACTGGGTTCCTCTATCTGATACAATGCTCCACGGAACTCCATGCAGACATATGATTCTGGTCTTGTATATCTTTGCCAACTTAGCACTGGTGTAAGTGGTCTTCACTGGGATGAAATGAGCTACCTTCGTCAAACGATCGACTACAACCCATATTGAGTCATAGCCTGAACGAGTCCTGGGCAATCCCGTGATAAAATCCATGCCTAGTTTATCCCACTTCCATTCGGGTATCGGCAATGGCTGTAGCAATCCTGCTGGCTTCTGATGCTCTGCCTTCACTCTCTGACATACATCACAAACTGCTACATACTCCGCAATATCCTTCTTCATTCCGGTCCACCAGAAAGTATCCTTCAAATCCAAATACATCTTGGTATTTCCTGGGTGAATCGAATACGGCGAATCATGAGCCTCCGCAGAATCAACTTCCTGATCTCCGGGTCATTAAGCACATAAACGCGGTCCTCAAACCATAAGGTATCGTGCTCGTCCTCACGAAATCCCTTGGCTTTTCCTTTGCTCATCCTTTCCTTTATTCCGGCAATCTCCTTGTCTGTCTTCTGAGCTTCTCTGATCTTATCCATCAGAGTAGACTGTATCTCCAATGCTGCAACATAGCCTCTCGGAACTATTTCCAAACATAGCTCGCGAAGATCCTCGGCTAATTCCTTCGGTAACTCTCCGGTCATGAGTGTGTTGACATGGCTCTTGCGGCTCAACGCATCTCCTACTACGTTAGCCTTTCCGGGGTGATAATGCAATCTCATATCATAATCCTTTATGAGCTCCAACCATCTCCTTTGCCTGAGATTCAACTCCTTCTGCGTGAAGATGTATTTCAAACTCTTGTGATCCGTGTACACCTCACAGTGGTTTCCCATGAGAAAATGTCTCCATGTCTTCAATGCATGTACTACGACTGCTAACTCCAAATCATGCGTAGCGTAATTCATCTCATGGGGTTTAAGCTGTCGTGAAGCATATGAAACAACTCTTCCTTCCAGCATAAGCACTGCTCCAAGTCCTCGACGAGAAGCGTCGCCGTATACTTCATAATCCTTGCGCTGATCTAGCAGAATCAACACTGGTGATGTAACCAAACGTTTCTTCAACTCTTGGAAACTAGCTTCACATTCCTCAGTCTAGTTGAACTTGGTGTCCTTCTTCAACAGCTCCGTCATGGGCTTAGCAATCCTCGAGAAATTCTCAATGAATCTCCGGTTGTATCCTGCAAGTCCAAAAAAACTTCGGATCTCTCCAACTGATGTGGGTGATTCCCAGTTTGTCACAGTGTCAACTTTGGTGGGGTCTACTGCTATTCCTTCTCCGGATATAACATGTCCAAGGAATCCAACTTCCTTCAACCAAAACTCACATTTGCTGAACTTGGCGTATAACTGATGTTCTCTGAGCTTCTCGAGTACCAAACGCAAATGTTCCTTATGCTCCTCTTCATTCTTGGAGTAGAACAAAATATCATCAATGAACACCACGACGAACTTATCCAAAAACTCCATAAACACCTTGTTCATCAGGTTCATGAAATAGGCAGGTGCGTTAGTCAGACCAAATGACATAACAATATACTCGTACAGCCCATACCTAGTGGTAAAAGCCGTCTTAGGTATATCCTGCTCTCGAATCTTCAACTGATGGTATCCTGACCGCAGATCGATCTTGGAAAATACCTTAGCTCCTTGTAAGCGATCAAACAGATCATTGATCATCGGCAGTGGGTACTTGTTTTTGATGGTCACTTCATTCAGTCCTCGATAATCAACAACCATCCTTAACGATCCATCCTTCTTCTCCACTAGAAGCACTGGCGATCCCCAAGGTGAAGAACTTGGGCGAATATAACCTTTATCCAGCAACTCCTTAATCTGCTTCTTAATCTCCTCCAAATCCTTTGCGGGCATCCTATACGGTCTCTTAGATATTGGCCCTGTGCCTGGCAAAAGCTCAATCAAAAACTCAATGTCTCTATCCGGTGGCATGCCTGGCAACTCCTCTGGAAATATGTCAGGGAAATCCTTCACCACTGGTACTTCCTCCTGTACAACTCCTGATAAAGAATTCACCTGAGTCCTCTTCGGCACATGCCGGGATACATACTTGATCCTTCTTCCTTCTGGGGTGGTAAGCAAAATCGACTTACTAGCGCATTCAATGTTCTCTTCATACTTTGATAACCAATCCATGCCTAATATCACATCCAGTCCTTGCGATTCCAATACTATTAGGTCCGAGGGAAACACGTAGTTACCATTCCTTAGTGGTAACCGATCACACCATAGACTAGCCATATACTCTGCTCCTGGCGAGGTTACTAACATGGGTGACCTAAGGGCTTGGGTTGGCAATTCATACTTATCCACAAATCCCCTTGATATGTATGAATGCGATGCACCCGTATCAAAAAGAACGAGTGCAGTAAATGACTTAACCAAAAACTTACCTATTACTGCATCTGGCTGGGCTTCAACCTCCTCCACGCTAACGTGGTTCACATGTCCTTTGTTGAAAGGGTTGGGCTTCTTCCCAGAGCTTCCATTGCCATTTCCATTCTTAGCTTCAGGACACTCATTAGCATAATGTCCTGTCTTCTGGCACTTGTAGCAAGTGACTTGGCTCAGATCTCTCTTAGCTGGGGTCGATGGGTTGGTACGGTTCTGTCCGTTGCTTCCTCCATTCCCATTACCATTCTTGGGTCCACTATGGTTGTGCGAACCTCCTGCTCCATGGGTATGCTGAAAAGGTCCTCCCGAATTCGGGGTAAAACATGGCTTCTGATGAGCTCCAGAATTGTACTTCCCTTGTCCATACTTCCTCTTGCGGCTTTCAATCTGCCGTTGTTTCCCTTCAATCATGAGAGCTCTATCTACCAACTCCTGGTAGTTGTTGAAGGTTTCTACCATCAACTGCATGCTCAGCTCATCATTCAGCCCTTCCAGAAACTTCTCCTGCTTGGCTGCATCTGTAGCAACGTCATCTGGGGCATAACGTGCTAACTTACTAAAGTCCTCCACATACTGGCCTACGGTGCGTCCTCCTTGGCGTAAGTTGCGAAACTCACGCTTCTTCATGGCCATAGCTCCTGCTGAAACATGGGCAGTACGAAAAGCTTGCTGAAACTAGTCCCATGTGACAATGTCGATGGGGTGACTGGCTGTGTAATTCTCCCACCATGATGCTGCGGGTCCATCAAGCTGATGTGCGGCAAAACGCACTCTCTCCGCATCTGTGCATCCTGCAGTGGTCAACTCCCTTCCAACTTTGCGGAGCCAATCATCTGCAACAATCGGCTCGGTGCTACTGGAATACACCGGCGCTTTTAGCCTCAAGAAATGGGTCAAATGATCAACAGGTGGTGGTGGTGGTGGGTTCTTGTTGTTGTCGTTGTTGCCTTGGTTCTGTACTAGTGCTTGCATCAAGACATTCTGCTGCTGAATCAACTGAGTGATCTCCGGTGGGAAAACAAATCCGGTGTCGCGTCTCGGAGGCATCTGATGGGTTTAGAAAAGATGAGAATTTAGAATAGAATGAGGTCTAGAGAGAAAACACTACCCATATGCACATGAGACAAACACAATCAATATCACTCGAATCAATTCAAACAAGGCATACAATCGATCTAACTATCGTCACAAAGTGCTCGGACTATACTATATACATGGGGGAATACTACTACTGATTATGGTGGTCTACTAGAAATTTTGATCGGTCGAAGACTCCATGATATCTTCTCCAGCTTCATCAACAAAGTCATCTTCACTGGGGTCTGAGTCGGTGTCGTCGATGATGATGTAGTTATCCGGGCAAGCGCAATCATCGTCTTCTCCTCCTGGTGCTTGGTCTCCCATGAATACTCCAATCTTCTTTTCCAGGTCGTCATTCTTCTCCACTAGTGCGACGATTTCCTCCATATAATCCTCGCGTGTAGCCTTGAGTTCTTCCTCCAACTCCGTGATCTTGGTCAATGCCTTCTTCAGATCTATCATGCCTGTGCACATTTGGTTCTCCTGGCGACGAATGTGTTGGTTTAACTCCTGGATGAAAGCTGCAATTGATCTATCCTTCTTTGTACTGATCATCTCCCATTGCTCATCTCGGCGCCCACAAATCTGGTAAATGCTATCCTTAAGCTCCTTCTGGTAAACTTCTCCAATGCGTCCCATGGTGATGTGGGCTGCCATGCTCTTTCCTAGACTCTAGGTTGGTGCATCAAAGGAAAACTCTATGGGCGCGGTGACGGGCATGAACGTCCTTCCTAGAACTTGAACTTGAATCATCCAACGCTCCTCTTCTGGTAGTGTGGCGTTGTAGGTTCCGGTGAAGCTTGGTATTCCGATGTTCAGGTATCTAGTGACTTCCTTCAAGTGGCGTCCAAAGGGTGTATCTTCATCTGGTTGCATGAACTTGTTCCTGGCATCCGCCATCCTAAAAGAGTCAAAAATGGAGAGGAGTCAGAAATGAGAAGAGAATAGTGATCTAGGGTTTAAGCTTAGTGGTCGTGTCCTACAGTCAGCGTGTGCTCTGATACCATCTTGTAGCGACTAGACCTCAAACGGTCAAGTCTCTGTGCATCAGTGTCATCCCTGGATCAATAATGCTGACACGCACAATACTCGAAGGATTTATAACAGAGTAGCAATCACACACTTATTACATCGAAGGTCTCAAAAGAGAACTTAATACAATAAATATGGCTTAAGCCCATCTAAAAATGATAACAGCGGAAGACTTGGAAGATAAGCGAGTCCATCAACTCCAACGGCATCACTGAGTATAGAACCATGACCTAAGGCACCTTACTCGTTGTCTGAAAAGTCTGCAACATGAAACGTTGCAGCACGAAAACGGGTCAGCACATGGAATATGCTGGCAATGTAACACATAGAGAGTAATGAACAGAATAATGCTATACTACATGCATATTTGGCTGGTGGAAAGCTCTATGGTTACAGTTTTGCGAAAAGCCAATTTTTCCCTACTGCAAAGGAATATATTTTATTTAACTATCATGGTGGTTGTTAAACATTGAGAATGGGTGACACCATCTCAATCCCAATTAAGTTTCAACATTAATCCCAACAAAATTAATTAAAGTAACATGATGAGATTCACATGATAATCCATGTACTAGATACTCAAGTTGTCCATAACCGGGGACACGGCAAACCATGATTAGTTTATACACTCTGTAGAGGTTTGCGCACTTTTCCCCACAAGACTCGATCTCCCCCGTTGGGATTCTCGCACTACATGATGTTTGAGAAACGGATGACCGAGACATAGTCTTTCAGAAGCGTTTGCACCTTACGATCGGGTAGACAGTACCACCTACAACTCCTACATCTGCTAGTCTACCACTGTAAGAGTTCACACAACTTAATCAACTATGCTAGAGCCCATAATAGCTTGTGGCTGCACACGTAAGTTTCTAGCATGAATAATCTCATGATCCCTTTGAGCCTGGGTGGCGGTCCATAAAAAAAACAGGCAATCGCTGGAGTACCCAGGTGCCTCAATCCATCCAGATGTGTCTTTAAGTAGCCACCTTAAATTGAACCATTAATTAACAATCTCACATCTGTCATGGATACACTCACCCAATCCACGTCTAATAGCATAGCATAGCAATATAAGCAAACGTAGAAGTAACTCCCAAGGGTTTGGTAATAAACCGGGCAATAGGTTCTACCTCATCAGCTACTTCCCAACGCACAATTTAATCAGATCCTAATCATGCAATTGTTTGAGGATTGATCTAATGCAATAAAACTGGGTATGAAAAGAGATGTGATCAAAGTGTTACTTGCCTTGATGATCTGCGAAACCTAGGGATTCGAAGTAGCAAGCGGCGCACTCCGGGTACTCTATCGCAAACAAACAAGCATATAGTAAGTACTTGTCTAATGCACAGGTAAAACTCAAATAAGAGATCTAACCAGAAGTTCAACTTAAGAACTCCGGTTTGCAAAAAGAATCAAATCAAACGAAGCAACGAAAGTCAAACGGCGAAAGAAACAAGCTTCGTTTACTAATCTGGACCTAAGTCAAATTTTACAGTAGCAAAACTTGTTTGAGTTGGTTAAACAGAAAGAGGGTTTCGAGATGAAACTCTAGGCGCTTGAATCGCCTGATTCCGACAAACGAGCGAAAAGTTAAACCAAAACGAAAAACAGATCGGAAATCGTGATCAGAAATAATCGCGGAAAATCCGAGAAAAAGAAAAACTGACGAACAGTTTAACGAACGGACGTTCGTTAACTGTAACTAAACGATGAACGCGTTCGTTAAAACGAACGAACGAGTGAATGCTCGCTAAATAAGAAAACCGAACAAAAACAAAACAAAACCGATCTAAAAAAACCTAGGGTTTTCTAAAAAACTGAATCGGTTTTCTTAAAAAAACCGGGCGGCGGGCGGCTACCTCGGCTCGGGGCTCCTGCGAAGTCCGGCGGCTCCGGCGGGGCGACGGGAGGCGGCGTGGGGCGGCGGGGCTGCGGGCGGC
>NC_057805.1:512459481-512471203 GCF_018294505.1 Triticum aestivum | reverse complement strand
CAGCGGGGCGGGTTCCGGCGGCGGGGCTGCAGGTTCTGTGGCGGGGTGAGGGGCGGCGGCGGCTATTTAAGGAGGGGGGGTGGCGCGGCTTGGGGAAGGGGGCGCCTCGGGAGGCGTGCTCCTCCCGGACTCGGGCGGCGGCGGCGGTCTCCGATCCGGAGACAGCGGCGGGAGGCGGTGGCGCTGGCGGGCCGGTCTGGTTCGGCTGGGCTTCAGCCCAGTTGGACGCGCGGGAGTTTTTTTTAAGCAATTCCTCCGAAACTGAGAAAAATTCTAGAAAAGAAAATAAAATTCTCAAAATGCCAAAATAAATTTTTCACCGTCTAAATAAAATATTTAGAACAAGATGAACATTTTTCTTGGCCCTAAAATGCAATTTTGAAAAACGTGCAATTTTCCTAAATTCAAATAAAATAGCAAAACTCCAAATAAAATAAGATTTGATGTTTTTTATTAAATCCTCAATATTTCTTATTTTTGGGAAAGTCATTTTATTCCCTCTCTCTTATTTTTATAAATGAAATAATTGAAGATAAAATAAATAAAATCAAATGATCCTATTTTCAAAATTTGAGAAAACCCAAATATGAAAATAACGAAATCCCCAACTCTCTCCGTGGGTCCTTGAGTTGCGTAGAATTTCTAGGATCAAACCAAAAATGCAATAAAATATGATATGCAATGATGATCTAATGTATAACATTCCAAATTGAAAATTTGGGATGTTACAATTCACTAGGCTGGTCACAGTGGGAGTAACTTAGCTTGTAACTAACGGACCCCAAGCCAAGATTGCTTATGTGGCAAGTAGTTAATAAGGAGAGAGGTGCTTGGTGGCAAAATAATATGTTACCGTAACATAACGCACCCCAAAGCAAAATGAGTCTACATCTAAATGAATGAAGGACCACACATATGTCACTATCCACAATGAAGGTAGTAACATACTCCCAACCAGTAGCATATGCATGGTACTAGTCTAAGTTACTCCCCATTATGACCAATCTTATTAAGTCAAAGTTAAGTAGATATCGCATACCATTCACGAATATCAAGCAACCCTCCCCAAAATCCTATTAGTATGCCACAACAGTAAAATAAATCTTTTGGGAATACCCTACATATTTACTTTAAATAGCCAACAAACATGCATACTACTCTTGGTGAACTTCTACACTACATAGCAACTATGATCAATAGTGCAGCTTGCCTTGGTTGTTGTCGCACTCTAACTCCGGAAAATAATTTGTTTCGCACTCCAAACAATTTTGACAATCTGACGTAAAAGAAAATAAAGGCAAATAAGCAACGTGGTCCAGAAGAGTGCAATAAAATTAACAAAATAGTAAAGTTCAAAAGAACATCACAAAAAATCATTACCCGGGGTAGCTCTTAAAGTGATTTAGGTTCTTAAGATCAAGTTTTAACTGAAAATAATCTTTGGTTTTGGAATTATGGTTAAATAGGCCCTAACTAAATAATAAACTTTGAATGGGGATTGAAAACCTAAAAAACATGGATTGAAATTATTCTTTCTTTTGGGTTCAGTATGCAAAAAGAATCCTGGAACAATCCTGGAAGTTAAATTAACCGGTCGATCACTTTCCCGCCATCTCTTTCCTTTCTCGTAGAATGAAAAAACCTGGACAACAAAGATAAGGAACTTTCTTGGAGCAATAAACATCAC
Organism: Triticum aestivum; assembly: GCF_018294505.1. Lineage (NCBI taxonomy): Eukaryota > Viridiplantae > Streptophyta > Magnoliopsida > Poales > Poaceae > Triticum > Triticum aestivum. The sequence goes on along the minus strand of NC_057805.1, from coordinate 512,469,516 downwards.
TGTTGTCCTACTAATACCACAATACTCCCTCTATTAAGAAATATAAGAACATTTAGATCTACATATTTTTTTTATGGAGGGAGTAGTAATCAAGCTGGTTTTGGTACGAGAATAGTGTGACTTAACATCGTCTTCTTCCTCCCGTTCATCAACTAGCATAATAATGAGGATCGTCCTGTATCAAACTTTAAGACCAATAAAGCAGAAGTTCATTTACTCGAAAGGATGGGCATCTACTGCTATGAATTGATTTTCGTGTGACTTTGTGTTGCGTCGGTAGTTGGCTGCTCGCTCTGGCATCTACTGCTATCAATCAGGTTTGCTGACGTCCCCAGTGATCTGCTACAACATTGACACCCTGTAGTTCTTTCGTCCTACACCGGCGTCATCATTGCAATCTTTCCTTGAGATTATTCCACAAATATCCATTTTATTTTAGTTACATATATGCATGCCACACTGGTTTCGAGAGGCATGCATTTATGGGTATGTATTCATCTAAATTGGAACAACTAACTAAATTTATCGTGATTTGTTATTCGATCTTCTATGTGGCGAAGATCAAAAAAAGAAGGTCTTCTCTGTGGCAAATCATCAATTTTTTCTATCATTCTATGGTTTAAAAGTTATTCAAAGCAAAGGAATGTTATAATGTTTTTTAATAACTAGGCTGTGCTAAAAAAATATCAAGAAAACTGAAGAAGCGGTGGCAGATTTTTTAGCTTCCGGAGCGGTTGCAGATACCAGTGAAATAGGAGATGACAAAGAGCAAATGAGGTTTGCTAAGCTTTGCATTACGGTCTTCAATAGTGTACGTCAGCTGGACACTGGTACAATGGTACATACACTGCTGTGTGAGTTGGACACTGGTACACTAGTACGTTAGTTGGATACTGTTGCATGACTTGGACACTGGTACACTGTTGAGTGACTTGGACACTGGTACCGAACTAAGTGTTGTCTCTTGTGTGATGATGATGAAGAACAAGAGAGCCATGAGGAAAGCTAATCACATTTTGATTGAAGCGTACCTGTCAAGAGCCTGTCACATTCTCGTTTTCGAAGAACAAACTTTTCTCACTGTAAAGCGATTTTGACGTAAATCTAATTCGTTGGTATCCATATACGTCGTTGTGTCTTCTTTGTTTACAAACCAAATCAAGCAAACTAAACTCCGCGGAGTTGGCCAAGCCATCTACAACTTTATGTTTGGAAAGTGATGGATGCTTTAATTCTTGTGGACTATTGGTATTTTTTTAACACGGTATAATCATAGATACTCTCAACACACACGCATATACACTCACCCCCTAGAAACACAGACACACAGCACCTACCACTATAAGCACCTCCAAGATACTGAGACGGGAAAACATCTTAAGATTGACGGGAAAACATCATAGTCAACGGGTGTCTCCTACAACTAAACGAATCCTTGGAAAACCTGAACTAAATCTAGAAAATGTGAGCGCCCTGTGCTAAGTCTAGGATCTCAACCCTTGTGGGCTGGTTCCACCACATGGAAGCTAACCACCATATTCTAGTGAATAGTACTAAGATGAATGTCACGTACATAGTATGTACAGCCGCGGCCTAGCACTATTGTTCCCATCTTCTATCGTCTATCCGTCCATGTACCATGTGCATGCCATGCGCTAGTGCAGCCCAGCATCCCTGCTTTGTGCTATAGGGATGTTTGATGGGGTCATTCTACTGCACTCAGTAACCATTTACCACCAGCGTGTTACGAGTGAGGAACCCATTGCTCTCCAATGAAGTACAAAATGCGCACGTTACAAAGTAAGCTTTCCACAGTAGTGTGGTTCTGGTGCTTGCCTTCCCAGCACGTGACGCCAGATCAAGCGTTCCCACGCGCGGCTGCGAAGGAGCCTTCTCACCTTTGTTGTAGCTTTCTTTCATCAATATTTGTTCATGCAATTTTATCTCACAAGTCACAAATATCCAGATCTAAGCAATGATACCATGGTTTTTTCTACGTACACCTACCTCATAATGGCAATCTTAATTTCCTCGAGATTATTCTACACATACCCATTTTTTCTGAGTCACATATATGCATGTCACAGTTGCCTTATCAGTATATATTCACCATAGCTGATACAACTTATAAATGTGACACGATTTATTTCATGATATTCTGCAGGGCAAGCGTGTGTTCATCATTTTTTTTCCGTCATGATAATTTCTACAAATATTCCTTGCAATGAAATAATGGTATGATTTTCTGGTTACTACAAGATAAAAGATGACAAAGATAAGCACACGGGAGAAGCGTTTGGAGCGGCCGAAGGTACTAAGCCTTGCATTACTACCATTAGTGTATGTAAGTTGGACATGGATTGAAGCTTTGTATTGTCGTTCCCCGAGGTTCTTGTTTTCTTCATTCCTTTTCGACGTTTTAGTGAACTAAGTGTTGTCACTTGTCTGATGATGATGCAAAGGAGAGCCGTGAGCAAGCTAATCATGTTTGGTGCATCAAAACATACCGTTCACGTTCTCTTTTCTAAAAGACAATCTTTTCCCATTGGAGGCAAACTTTCACTCCTAAACTCGGTCATTACTTCTCTAGCCATTTTTGCTCTGTGCACACTTCGGCTTCCAGCAAAAATCATTGAACTTATTGACAAAATTCGACAGAAATGCCTATGGACCAAAAAAACAGAACAAGGGGACAAATGCAACTCTCTTGCTTCGTGGGATATGGTGTGCCGACCCAAGGCTTCTGGTGGCCTCGGTGTTCTTAACCTCATAATTCAAGGGGATGCACTCCTTTTGAAATATCTTCATAAGTTCTATAACCACTCTGATTTGCCTTGGGTAGAACTCATCTGGTCCACGTATTACGAAAATAAGATACCCCACACCATGGACGCTTGTGGATCATTCTGGTGGAGAGATGTTGCCAAACTAATGCCCACATTTCGAGGAATCACGCAAGCACAAATACTTCATGGTGGCACAGTGCTATTCTGGAAAGATCTTTGGGGTGATCAAATTTTATCAGAAGTGTACCCGAGAGCTTTTTCCTTCGCAAATAACGAAGATATATCTGTTCGGGAATTCTTGAGCATCACAGCGCTCAGAGAGGCCTTTCACCTACCACTGTCCCCGCAAGCGCATGCAGAGGTCAGACAAATTCAATTGGACACCGCAGCAATAAACATCTCTGACAGCCGCCAAGATCATGACCGGTGGACGTATGTCTGGGGTCCTCCACCTTCACGATGCACAAATACTACTCCTTCTACTTCAGAGACACAGTGGCACATCAATCTTTCCGATGGTTATGGAAATCCAAGTCCACAATGAAGATCAAAGTATTTGGATGGCTACTCCTCTCTGACCGCTTAAACACAAGAAACATGCTCAAGAGGAGACACTACAATATTGGGGATGACCATGATTGTATCCTGTGTGGACTGCACATTGAAGAGACAATTGAGCATTTGTTCTTTGAATGTCAGTTCACTCAACCTTGCTAGGCGAGCTTCGGCTTGTCCTGGCAACAAGGGGGGACCAGGCTTCAAAATATTGAGGTTGCCAAAGAGACATGGGCTCGGCCGCTGTTTATGGAAACTTTTCTTCTAGCAGCCTGGAGCATTTGGAAGGAACGAAACAACAAGCACTTCAGAGGTATAGCACCATCCAAGGACTCCTGGCTGAAAAGATTCAAAGAGGACTACTCTCTCCTAGCTTATAGGGTTAAGGAGAAACACAAGCACCTCATTCCTTCTCTCTTACATACCTTGTAACAAACCAACTCCCCCCAACCCCAAAATGGGGTGAATGTAAATAACTATATAATTGGCAGACTTTTATTCTTTTAATTCAATTGCAGTAGGAGGTGCTCCTACGGTTTCAGGTTCAAAAAAAAAAACTAAGCCTCTCGGCCGATGACTTCATCTCCTTGCCTTTGACTGGGCATCTCTGACGCCCTACATGTTTTCGCAGGGCGCCGCTGACGTTCCATGCACTCTCCTGCACTTCGTGGGTGGCGAGTTGATCGATGTCGCCAAGGGCAGAATCGTTCAACCGGGCAACCCCGTGTTCCACGGTAATCCGATGCCACCCACCATGTATAGGGTTGAACTGGTTCGGGTGCTGCCAGGCTGCGACGAGTTGTTACCTCCGATTCGACCCGCTGGGGCCGACGAAGATGATGTGATGACCCTCAGCGCCTGCGTAAGCTGGCCCCTGCTTTGGCCGAAGAGCCAGATTCGTTTGGGGGCAGGGGACACCACCCCACAGACAACACCGCCAGTCGTGCCGGCGCCAAGCCATGGCAAGACCGCCGCAACGCTACCGGACATGCCGGACATCCCTATGGCACAGGATCCGGACGACGACGACAACGACGACGGTACATTTACCAACGTCGATAAGTACTTTGCCGAACATGGGTACGGTGACGAATTCTTCGGGCCTCCTTCTCAAGAACCCAACCCTGAAAAAGACGACCGCAATCGAGCTGGTACCGCGAAGAAACCCAATTGCAACAGGCGTCGTCTGGCGTTCAGTTCTCAGGAGACGCCTCCAGCTGCCGCCTTCACCGAGCCTCAGATAGCCGAGGTGCGGAATATTATTAGCCCCAACACACTCAAGAAGGCGGTCTCTGAGCAGAACTCGATCCCATTACAGGAGATGAGGAAGAAGGGACCGAAACGAAGAATAACAAGGGCGGTGCGAGCCATCCGGCACCGAGTACGATCCGTGCTCAGGACGGGCCACCTTCACCTAAGGATATCTCGAGGAGGGTGTATGTGGCGGGTAGGCCGATGCTACCAACTAATCTGCTCAATGCTGCAACCGGTGCTATGCGGAGTCTGCATGACAGTGTTCTTTCTTTGGAGAAGCGGCGTCTCTCCGAGAATGATGTGGCATACCCGGTTTTCGTGGCCAAGGTGCCAGAGGGCAAGGGCTTTGTGGATAGCGCCATCGGGGGTACGATCGTCCCGCGGTTTGATGACATCGTCGCTATGTTTAACCTTCATCCGCTGCACTACACCTTCGTTCAGCTATTTTCGCTGAGTATGGAGATGTGGATTATTAGAGACAAGACCCCGGACATCGTGATAGTCGACCCCTTCTACATGCGTGCCAAGATCTTGGGCAGCGCTGTGGACTGGCAAGTCGTGAGTTCATACCTCGAAGGCGTCATTCTGGCAAACCCAGATAAGGATAACTTCCTCGTGCCTTACTTTCCCGAGTAAGTCATCCCCTCACCGCCCCGTAACATATGATTTCTTAGATTTCGATCGTTCTTTTTTTTTCTAACATTCCGTGTTTTGTGCAGTGACACACATTGCACACTCATCCTCTTAAGCCCGAAATATTCCATGGCCACGTATTTCGACCTGGACCGTCAGTCGAAGATAGACTACGCAACTATCAAGAAAGTTCTTGATGATGTTCTCCCTGGCTATGCCAGATCTGGACGCACCTTCAGCAGGCCAGTTCGTAAGTACGGCAAGCACATCTTCAGCCACAATACGACGTTCTCCTGCGTCAAGCAGCCGCCTGGCGGTCAGAAGGATGCCTACTACGCCCTCCATCACATGCGGGCGATCATACGGGACCATAATCACCTTCTGCTACCAAATAATCTCAAAGATTAGGCCGCACGCTTGTCGGCAATCCAGGACGCGGGCATCAGACAAGAATTCTTTCGCATCCAGTCGGAGTTTGCGGAAATCATCCATTAAGATGTCCTTCGTACCTCGGGGCAGTTCTATCTCAGACATCAACCGTCCAACAGTGAGATAGAAACAACGATACAAATGCAGGCTGACAACGCCCGCGATTTCATGACCATCACGAAATACGGCGGCTTCATCCACGCTCCGGTCCCTGAGTCGAGTCGAAAGTAGTGATGCTATGTAGTTCTGAAATGTCGATTGGCTCATGTTGTAATATTAAACTTTAATGAACTTGTATGTCTCTTTGGTTTGGACAGTTGTTCAACTTATATGTAATCGATACTATTTATTAGTAGGACCATGAATCGTGCTATTAATGTGTTGCTTTTCTCTTCCGATCCTTTTGTTGCATACTTATATATTGCTTATGTATTGTCTGTGAATTGCTACTAACGTTTTGTTTGGCTAGTGCATATATAGAGATGCCGTCGTATGTCGTGTACAAGGGTAAGGTTCCCGGAGTCTACGACGACTGGGAGGAGTGTCCGAGACAGGTTCACCGTTTCAGCGGTAACAATTACAAAGGGTACACCACTAGGGCGGAGGCGGAAGTTAGATACGCGCGCTATCTAGCGGGAGAGAGGAGGGAGCGGAGGAGGAACCGAATGAAGACCAGTTTCATCGCGATGATGCTAATCGTGATGACCGCAGCTCTCTTCTATGTGATGGTAGTTTAGATGATCGATATCGACTTGTAATGTGAAGAAAAACTCGCTACTCGCGGTTTCGAGACTTGTAATGTTATAACTTTGTTCGGTATTTGAAATTCGGAGACCAATATGATGAATTGTATTCGGAGACTAATCTTCTATTGTATTCGATAAATCTGCTGTTTATATGTTGTGCTCTCTATATTATGTGCAGTAATATGTTTTGTAACCTGTGCAAATATCAGAAAAGAAAAAAATCCCTAATATTCATACTAATGGCGCACCACTCAGCAAACTAATGGCGCACTGCAGAAAGGACACTAATGGTGCATCACCCCCTAGTGCGCCATTAGTATGCCAAGGCACATGGGTATATATGACCCCTGGGTGGCATACTAATGGCGCACGGTGGGCTATACTAAAGGCGCACTGCGTGGTGCGCCATTAGTATACCAGATACTAATGGCGCACCAGGGGTGCGCCATTAGTATTTAATTCTAATGGCGTGGTGCTAGTGGCGCACCAGTAGTGCGCCATTAGTAGGCAAAACTGGTGCGCCACTAGCAGGCCTTTTCCTAGTAGTGCCAGTCGCAGCACTAGAGCCAGAGGGTGGACATGTTTGGCAGAACTAGTCTTAATTTGAGGGTCTGACTTGTGGATACCCTAGTTTGCACACCCTTATTTTATTTTGGTTGTATGACTTAACGGTTATATCTACCGATGCATACAATAGAAACTCTATGTTTATTTATGTGTATGGTATGTCTAGCCAATGTTCGAGATATAGCTTTTTGTTAACATCTTGGTCAGCTTGTGATTAGAGACTTAAAAAAGGCCTATTAATGGGTTTTATGGGCCGAGTATTAATCAATGGAGGCCATCACATATCATAATCCACTCCCTGGCCTTTCGAGAGGGAATATGTCCAATTTGTGAAGAGGGTGTGGGGCCCGATCCTCCATTTTCCTCAAAACTTTTTTGTGCTCACTAGAGTCCATTCCATGACACATGATACAAGATGGCTTTTCGAGGGCCTCCTACCATATTCTAGGCATTTACTGCAATTCTAGGGCTTAATACTGGAAATTCAAGAGTTGAGGTGCAACCACATAAAACCATGCCCGGAAATGGGTTGGAAGTCCCTACTCGTGGTCTTTGGTCCAAGACCAGGCAAGTGAACCAAAGTAAGAGCAAGGGACCAACACGAAGAACCACGGACATGCAGCCAATTAAGAACAAGCAAGCCGCCAAAAATTCACGGGATCTAATGCGATGTCAACACACAGACCCTAGAGGGTGTGGTAAGAACCTGAGGGCATTTCACAAAACGCTTCTTGGATGTTGTGTGTAAACAGGACCTTTTGAGAGGGAATGTGTTCGGTTTGTGAAGGGATTGTGAGGCTTGTACCTCCATTGGCTTGGAAATTTTATTATGCTCAGCAAAGTACATTCCACGACACATGCCAGGTCGTGGCCTTTTGTGGGGGCCTCCTGCCATGTTTTGGGCATTTACTGCATTTCTAAGTGTTAAAGCCGGATATTGAAGATCTGAGTTACAACCTGATAAAATCATGGCCAGGAAAATACTGAAAGTCCCTACCTATGTTGTTTGGTACATGACCAAGCCCTTTGTACCCAACTGAGTGGGAGGTCCCATCAAGTAGTGTCTTGGCAATAGTAGTCTGGGATGCCCTCTCGACAGCTAACCAAACCAAATCCACCAGATGATTCATGTAGCGACCAGACCTCAGACGGTCAAGTCTCTGTGCATCAGTGTCATCCCTGGATCAGTAATGCTGACACGCACAGTACTCGAAGGATTTATAACAGAGTAGCAATCACACACTTATTACATCGAATGTCTCAGAAGAGAACTTAATACAATAAATATGGCTTAAGGCCACCTAAAAACGATAACAACCGAAGACTTGGAAGATAAGCGAGTCCATTAACTCGCATCACTGAGTATAGAACCACGACCTAAGGCACCTTACTCGTCGTCTGAAAAGTCTGCAACATGAAACGTTGCAGCCCGAAAACGGGTCAGCACATGGAATATGCTGGCAATGTAACACATAGAGAGTAATGAACAGAATAATGCTATACTACATGCATATTTGGCTGGTGGAAAGCTCTATGGTTACAGTTTTGCGAAAAGCCAATTTTCCCTACTGCAAAGGAATATATTTTATTTAACTATCATGGTGGTTGTTAAACATTGAGAATGGGTGACACCATCTCAATCCCAATTAAGTTTCAACATTAATCCCAACAAAATTAATTAAAGTAACATGATGAGATTCACATGATAATCCAAGTACTAGATACTCAAGTTGTCCATAACCGGGGACACGGCTAACCATGATTAGTTTATACACTCTGCAGAGGTTTGCGCACTTTTCCCCACAAGACTCGATCTCCTCCGTTGGGATTCTCGCACTACATGATGTTTGAGAAACGGATGACCGAGACATAGTCTTTCAGAAGCGTTTGCACCTTACGATCGGGTAGACAGTACCACCTACAACTCCTACATCTGCTAGTCTACCACTGTAAGAGTTCACACAACTTAATCAACTATGCTAGAGCCCATAATAGCTTGTGGCTACACACGGAAGTTTCTAGCATGAATAATCTCATGATCCCTTTGAGCCTGGGTGGCGGTCCATAAAAAAAACAGGTAATCGCTGGAATACCCAGGTGCCTCAATCCACCCAGATGTGTGTTTAAGTAGCCACCTTAAATTTAACCATTAATTAACAATCTCACATCTGTCATGGATACACTCACCCAATCCACGTCTACTACCATAGCATAGCAATATAAGCAAACGTAGAAGTAACTCCCAAGGGTTTGGTAATAAACATGGCAATAGGTTCTACCTCATCAGCTACTTCCCAACCCACAATTTAATCAGATCCTAATCATGCAATTGTTTGATGATTGATCTAATGCAATAAAACTGGGTATGAAAAGAGGTATGATCAAAGTGTTACTTGCCTTGCTGATGAGCTCTGAAACCTAGGGATTCGAAGTAGCAAGCGGCGCACTCCAGGTACTCTATCGCAAACAAACAAGCATACAATAAGTACTCGTTTAATGCACAGGTAAAACTCAAATAAGAGATCTAACCAGAAAGTTCAACTTAAGAACTCCGGTTTGCAAAAAGAATCAAATCAAACGAAGCAACAAAAGTCAAACGGCGAGAGAAACAAGCTTCGTTTACTAATCTGGACCTAAGTCAAATTTTACAGTAGCAAAACTTGTTTGAGTTGGTTAAACAGAAAGAGGGTTTCGAGACGAAACTCTAGGCGCTTGAATCGCCTGATTCCGACAAATGAGCGAAAAGTCAAACCAAAACGAGAAACAGATCGGAAATCGCGATCAGAAATAATCGCGGAAAATCCGAGAAAAGGAAAAACTGACGAACAGTTTAACGAACGGACGTTTGTTAACTGTAACTAAATGATGAACGCGTTCGTTAAAACGAACGAACGAGCGAAGGCTCGCTAAATAAGAAAACCGAAAAAAACAAAACAAAACCGATCTAAAAAACGTAGGGTTTTCTACCGGGCGGCGGGCGGCTACCTCGGCACGGGGCTCCGGCGAAGTCCGGCGGCTCCGGCGGGGCGACGGGAGGCGGCGTGGGGCGGCGGGGCTGCGGGCGT
>NC_057805.1:512452186-512458863 GCF_018294505.1 Triticum aestivum | reverse complement strand
CCGGCGGCGGGGTTGCAGGTTCGGTGGCGGGGTGAGGGGCGGCGGCGGCGGCTATTTAAGGAGGGGGGCGGCGCTGCTTGGGGAAGGGGGCGCCTCGGGAGGCGTGCTCCTCCCGGACTCGGGCGACGGCGGCGGTCTCCGATCCGGAGACGGCGGCGGGAGGCGGTGGCGCAGGCGGGCCGGCCTGGTTCGGCTGGGCTTCGGCCCAGTCGGGCGCGCGGGAGTGTTCTTTTTGAAAAAAAACAATTCCGCCAAAATTGAGAAAAATTCTAGAAAATAAAATAAAATTCTAAAAATGCCAAAAGAAATTTTTCACCGTCTAAATAAAATATTTAGAACAAGATGAACATTTTTCTTGGCCCTAAAATGCAATTTTGAAAAACATGCAATTTTCCTAAATTCAAATAAAATAGCAAAACTCCAAATAAAATAAGATTTGAATTTTTTTATTAAATCCTCAGTATTTCTTATTTTTGGGAAAGTCATTTTATTCCCTCTCTCTTATTTTTATAAATGAAATAATTGAAGATAAAATAAATAAAATCAAATGATCCTATTTTCAAAATTTGAGAAAACCCAAATATGAAAATAACAAAATCCCCAACTCTCTCCGTGGGTCCTTGAGTTACGTAGAATTTCTAGGATGAAACCAAAAATGCAATAAAATATGATATGCAATGATGATCTAATGTATAACATTCCAAATTGAAAATTTGGGATGTTACAAACCTACCCCCCTTAAGAGGAATCTCGCCCTCGAGATTCGGGTTGGCTAGAAAATAGGTGAGGGTGGTCCTTCCGTAGATCTTCCTCTCGCTCCCAGGTGGCTTCATCCTCGGTATGGTGGCTCCACTGAACTTTGCAAAACTTGATAACCTTGCTGCGGGTGACTCGGCTGGCATACTCAAGAATCTTGACTGGTTTCTCCTCATAAGTCAAATCACTATCCAACTGAATCGCCTCCAGTGGCACTGTATCTCTCAGCGGTATATCAGCCATCTCTGCATGGCACTTCTTCAACTGGGAAACGTGGAACACATCGTGAACTCCTGACAATCCTTCGGGTAATTCCAACTTGTAAGCAACTTCTCCCATACGCTCCAAAACTTTGTATGGTCCTATAAAACGTGGCGCTAACTTTCCCTTAACTCCAAAGCGCTTAACTCCCTGAAGTGGAGATACACCAAGATAAACTCTGTCTCCGATTTCGTAAACTGTCTCCTTACGTTTTGAATCCGCATAGCTCTTCTGTTTGGATTGGGCTACCTTAAGCCTATCACGAATCAACTTCACCTTCTATTCAGACTCCTTAATCAAATCTGGTCCAAACAACTGGCGGTCTCCAACTTCGTCCCATAACAATGATGTTCTACACCTCCTTCCGTACAAAGCTTCGAAAGGGGCCATCTTCAAACTAGATTAATAACTGTTGTTGTAAGAGAACTCTGCATATGGCAAGTTATCGTCCCAACTAGATCCATAATCTAGCGCACAAGCTCTCAGCATGTCCTCCAGAATCTGATTGACTCTCGGTCTGTCCATCTGTCTGTGGATGAAAGGCTGTACTGAATTCTAGCCTGGTACCCAAAGTTTCATGTAACTGATGCCAGAACTTTGAGGTAAACTGGGTTCCTCTATCTGATACAATGCTCCACGGAACTCCATGCAGACATATGATTCTGGTCTTGTATATCTTTGCCAACTTAGCACTGGTGTAAGTGGTCTTCACTGGGATGAAATGAGCTACCTTCGTCAAACGATCGACTACAACCCATATTGAGTCATAGCCTGAACGAGTCCTGGGCAATCCCGTGATAAAATCCATGCCTAGTTTATCCCACTTCCATTCGGGTATCGGCAATGGCTGTAGCAATCCTGCTGGCTTCTGATGCTCTGCCTTCACTCTCTGACATACATCACAAACTGCTACATACTCCGCAATATCCTTCTTCATTCCGGTCCACCAGAAAGTATCCTTCAAATCCAAATACATCTTGGTATTTCCTGGGTGAATCGAATACCGCGAATCATGAGCCTCCTGCAGAATCAACTTCCTGATCTCCGGGTCATTAAGCACATAAACGCGGTCCTCAAACCATAAGGTATCGTGCTCGTCCTCACGAAATCCCTTGGCTTTTCCTTTGCTCATCCTTTCCTTTATTCCGGCAATCTCCTTGTCTGTCTTTTGAGCTTCTCTGATCTTATCCATCAGAGTAGACTGTATCTCCAATGCTGCAACATAGCCTCTCGGAACTATTTCCAAACATAGCTCGCGAAGATCCTCGGCTAATTCCTTCGGTAACTCTCCGGTCATGAGTGTGTTGACATGGCTCTTGCGGCTCAACGCATCTCCTACTATGTTAGCCTTTCCGGGGTGATAATGCAATCTCATATCATAATCCTTTATGAGCTCCAACCATCTCCTTTGCCTGAGATTCAGCTCCTTCTGCGTGAAGATGTATTTCAAACTCTTGTGATCCGTGTACACCTCACAGTGGTTTCCCATGAGAAAATGTCTCCATGTCTTCAATGCATGTACTACGACTGCTAACTCCAAATCATGCGTAGCGTAATTCATCTCATGGGGTTTAAGCTGTCGTGAAGCATATGAAACAACTCTTCCTTCCAGCATAAGCACTGTCCAAGTCCTCGACGAGAAGCGTCGCCGTATACTTCATAATCCTTGCGCTGATCTAGCAGAATCAACACTGGTGATGTAACCAAACGTTTCTTCAACTCTTGGAAACTAGCTTCACATTCCTCAGTCTAGTTGAACTTGGTGTCCTTCTTCAACAGCTCCGTCATGGGCTTAGCAATCCTCGAGAAATTCTCAATGAATCTCCGGTAGTATCCTGCAAGTCCAAGAAAACTTCGGATCTCTCCAACTGATGTGGGTGATTCCCAGTTTGTCACAGTGTCAACTTTGGTGGGGTCTACTGCTATTCCTTCTCCGGATATAACATGTCCGAGGAATCCAACTTCCTTCAACCAAAACTCACATTTGCTGAACTTGGCGTATAACTGATGTTCTCTGAGCTTCTCGAGTACCAAACGCAAATGTTCCTTATGCTCCTCTTCATTCTTGGAGTAGAACAAAATATCATCAATGAACACCACGACGAACTTATCCAAAAACTCCATAAATACCTTGTTCATCAGGTTCATGAAATAGGCAGGTGCGTTAGTCAGACCAAATGACATAACAATATACTCGTACAGCCCATACCTAGTGGTAAAAGCCGTCTTAGGTATATCCTGCTCTCGAATCTTCAATTGATGGTATCTTGACCGCAGATCGATCTTGGAAAATTCCTTAGCTCCTTGTAAGCGATCAAACAGATCATTGATCATCGGCAGTGGGTACTTGTTTTTGATGGTCACTTCATTCAGTCCTCGATAATCAACAACCATCCTTAACGATCCATCCTTCTTCTCCACTAGAAGCACTGGCGATCCCCAAGGTGAAGAACTTGGGCGAATATAACCTTTATCCAGCAACTCCTTAATCTGCTTCTTAATCTCCTCCAAATCCTTTGCGGGCATCCTATACGGTCTCTTAGATATTGGCCCTGTGCCTGGCAAAAGCTCAATCAAAAACTCAATGTCTCTATCCGGTGGCATGCCTGGCAACTCCTCTGGAAATATGTCAGGGAAATCCTTCACCACTGGTACTTCCTCCTGTACAACTCCTGATAAAGAATTCACCTGAGTCCTCTTCGGCACATGCCGGGATACATACTTGATCCTTCTTCCTTCTGGGGTGGTAAGCAAAATCGACTTACTAGCGCATTCAATGTTCCCTTCATACTTTGATAACCAATCCATGCCTAATATAACATCCAGTCCTTGCGATTCCAATACTATTAGGTCCGAGGGAAACACGTAGTTACCATTCCTTAGTGGTAACCGATCACACCATAGACTAGCCATATACTCTGCTCCTGGCGAGGTTTCTAACATGGGTGACCTAAGGGCTTGGGTTGGCAATTCATACTTATCCACAAATCCCCTTGATATGTATGAATGCGATGCACCCGTATCAAAAAGAACGAGTGCAGTAAATGACTTAACCAAAAACTTACCTATTACTGCATCTGGCTGGGCTTCAACCTCCTCCACGCTAACGTGGTTCACATGTCCTTTGTTGAAAGGGTTGGGCTTCTTCCCAGAGCTTCCATTGCCATTTCCATTCTTAGCTTCAGGACACTCATTAGCATAATGTCCTGTCTTCTGGCACTTGTAGCTAGTGACTTGGCTCAGATCTCTCTTAGCTGGGGTCGATGGGTTGGTACGGTTCTGTCCGTTGCTTCCTCCATCCCCATTACCATTCTTGGGTCCACTATGGTTGTGCGAACCTCCTGCTCCATGGGTATGCTGAAAAGGTCCTCCCGAATTCGGGGTAAAACATGGCTTCTGATGAGCTCCAGAATTGTACTTCCCTTGTCCATACTTCCTCTTGCGGCTTTCAATCTGCCGTTGTTTCTCTTCAATCATGAGAGCTCTATCTACCAACTCCTGGTAGTTGTTGAAGGTTTCTACCATCAACTGCATGCTCAGCTCATCATTCAGCCCTTCCAGAAACTTCTCCTGCTTGGCTGCATCTGTAGCAACGTCATCTGGGGCATAATAGTGATCTAGGGTTTAAGCTTAGTGGTCGTGTCCTACAGTCAGCGTGTGCTCTGATACCATCTTGTAGCGACCAGACCTCAGACGGTCAAGTCTCTGTGCATCAGTGTCATCCCTGGATCAGTAATGCTGACACGCACAATACTCGAAGGATTTATAACAGAGTAGCAATCACACACTTATTACATCGAATGTCTCAAAAGAGAACTTAATACAATAAATATGGCTTAAGCCCATCTAAAAATGATAACAGCGGAAGACTTGGAAGATAAACGAGTCCATCAACTCCAACGGCATCACTGAGTATAGAACCACGACCTAAGGCACCTTACTCGTCGTCTGAAAAGTCTGCAACATGAAACGTTGCAGCACGAAAACGGGTCAGCACATGGAATATGCTGGCAATGTAACACATAGAGAGTAATGAACAGAATAATGCTATACTACATGCATATTTGGCTGGTGGAAAGCTCTATGGTTACAGTTTTGCGAAAAGCCAATTTTTCCCTACTGCAAAGGAATAAATTTTATTTAACTATCATGGTGGTTGTTAAACATTGAGAATGGGTGACACCATCTCAATCCCAATTAAGTTTCAACATTAATCCCAACAAAATTAATTAAAGTAACATGATGAGATTCACATGATAATCCATGTACTAGATACTCAAGTTGTCCATAACCGGGGACACGGCTAACCATGATTAGTTTATACACTCTGCAGAGGTTTGCGCACTTTTCCCCACAAGACTCGATCTCCCCCGTTGGGATTCTCGCACTACATGATGTTTGAGAAACGGATGACCGAGACATAGTCTTTCAGAAGCGTTTGCACCTTACGATCGGGTAGACAGTACCACCTACAACTCCTACATCTGCTAGTCTACCACTGTAAGAGTTCACACAACTTAATCAACTATGCTAGAGCCCATAATAGCTTGTGGCTGCACACGGAAGTTTCTAGCATGAATAATCTCATGATCCCTTTGAGCCTGGGTGGCGGTCCATAAAAAAAACAGGCAATCGCTGGAATACCCAGGTGCCTCAATCCATCCAGATGTGTCTTTAAGTAGCCACCTTAAATTGAACCATTAATTAACAATCTCACATCTGTCATGGATACACTCACCCAATCCACGTCTAATAGCATAGCATAGCAATATAAGCAAACGTAGAAGTAACTCCCAAGGGTTTGGTAATAAACAGGGCAATAGGTTCTACCTCATCAGCTACTTCCCAACGCACAATTTAATCAGATCCTAATCATGCAATTGTTTGAGGATTGATCTAATGCAATAAAACTGGGTATGAAAAGAGATGTGATCAAAGTGTTACTTGCCTTGCTGATGATCTGTGAAACCTAGGGATTCGAAGTAGCAAGCGGCGCACTCCGGGTACTCTATCGCAAACAAACAAGCATACAATAAGTACTTGTCTAATGCACAGGTAAAACTCAAATAAGAGATCTAACCAGAAAGTTCAACTTAAGAACTCCGGTTTGCAAAAAGAATCAAATCAAACGAAGCAACGAAAGTCAAACGGCGAAAGAAACAAGCTTCGTTTACTAATCTGGACCTAAGTCAAATTTTACAGTAGCAAAACTTGTTTGAGTTGGTTAAACAGAAAGAGGGTTTCGAGACGAAACTCTAGGCGCTTGAATCGCCTGATTCCGACAAACGAGCGAAAAGTTAAACCAAAACGAAAAACAGATCGGAAATCGCGATCAGAAATAATCGCGGAAAATCCGAGAAAAAGAAAAACTGATGAACAGTTTAACGAACGGACGTTCGTTAACTGTAACTAAACGATGAACGCGTTCGTTAAAACGAACGAACGAGTGAATGCTCGCTAAATAAGAAAACCGAACAAAAAAAACAAAACCGATCTAAAAAACCTAGGGTTTTCTAAAAAACTGAATCGGTTTTCTTAAAAAAACCGGGCGGCGGGCGGCTACCTCGGCTCGGGGCTCCTGCGAAGTCCGGCGGCTCCGGCGGGGCGACGGGAGGCGACGTGGGGCGGCGGGGCTGCGGGCGGCGGCGGCAGCGGCTTTC
>NC_057805.1:512419643-512451782 GCF_018294505.1 Triticum aestivum | reverse complement strand
GGGGTGAGGGGCGGCGGCGGCTATTTAAGGAGGGGGGTGGCGCGGCTTGGGAAAGGGGGCGCCTCGGGAGGCGTGCTCCTCCCGGACTCGGGCGGCGGCGGCGGTCTCCGATCCGGAGACAGCGGCGGGAGGCGGTGGCGCTGGCGGGCCGGCCTGGTTCGGCTGGGCTTCAGCCCAGTTGGACGCGCGGGAGTTTTTTTTAAGCAATTCCTCCGAAACTGAGAAAAATTCTAGAAAATAAAATAAAATTCTAAAAATGCCAAACTAAATTTTTCACCGTCTAAATAAAATATTTAGAACAAGATGAACATTTTTCTTGGCCCTAAAATGCAATTTTGAAAAACGTGCAATTTCCTAAATTCAAATAAAATAGCAAAACTCCAAATAAAATAAGATTTGATTTTTTTTATTAAATCCTCAATATTTCTTATTTTTGGGAAAGTCATTTTATTCCCTCTCTCTTATTTTTATAAATGAAATAATTGAAGATAAAATAAATAAAATCAAATGATCCTATTTTCAAAATTTGAGAAACCCAAATATGAAAATAACGAAATCCCCAACTCTCTCCGTGGGTCCTTGAGTTGCGTAGAATTTCTAGGATCAAACCAAAAATGCAATAAAATATGATATGCAATGATGATCTAATGTATAACATTCCAAAATGAAAATTTGGGATGTTACAATTCACTAGGCTGGTCACAGTGGGAGTAACTTAGCTTGTAACTAACGGACCCCAAGCCAAGATTGCTTATGTGGCAAGTAGTTAATAAGGAGAGAGGTGTTTGGTGGCAAAATAATATGTTACCGTAACATAACGCACCCCAAAGCAAAATGAGTCTACATCTAAATGAATGAAGGACCACACATATGTCACTATCCACAATGAAGGTAGTAACATACTCCCAACCAGTAGCATATGCATGGTACTAGTCTAAGTTACTCCCCATTATGACCAATCTTATTAAGTCAAAGTTAAGTAGATATCGCATACCATTCACGAATATCAAGCAACCCTCCCCAAAATCCTATTAGTATGCCACAACAGTAAAATAAATCTTTTGGGAATACCCTACATATTTACTTTAAATAGCCAACAAACATGCATACTACTCTTGGTGAACTTCTACACTACATAGCAACTATGATCAATAGTGCAGCTTGCCTTGGTTGTTGTCGCACTCTAACTCCGGAAAATAATTTGTTTCGCACTCCAAACAATTTTGACAATCTGACGTAAAAGAAAATAAAGGCAAATAAGCAACGTGGTCCAGAAGAGTGCAATAAAATTAACAAAATAGTAAAGTTCAAAAGAACATCACAAAAAATCATTACCCGGGGTAGCTCTTAAAGTGATTTAGGTTCTTAAGATCAAGTTTTAACTGAAAATAATCTTTGGTTTTGGAATTATGGTTAAATAGGCCCTAACTAAATAATAAACTTCGAATGGGGATTGAAAACCTAAAAAACATGGATTGAAATTATTCTTTCTTTTGGGTTCAGTATGCAAAAAGAATCCTGGAACAATCCTGGAAGTTAAATTAACCGGTCGATCACTTTCCCACCATCTCTTTCCTTTCCCGTAGAATGAAAAAACCTGGACAACAAAGATAAGGAACTTTCTTGGAGCAATAAACATCACTGTTGTCCTACTAATACCACAATACTCCCTCTATTAAGAAATAAAAGAACATTTAGATCTACATATTTTTTTTATGGAGGGAGTAGTAATCAAGCTGGTTTTGGTACGAGAATAGTGTGACTTAACATCGTCTTCTTCCTCCCGTTCATCGACTAGCATAATAATGAGGATCGTCCTGTATCAAACTTTAAGACCAATAAAGCAGAAGTTCATTTACTCGAAAGGATGGGCATCTACTGCTATGAATTGATTTTCGTGTGACTTTGTGTTGCGTCGGTAGTTGGCTGCTCGCTCTGGCATCTACTGCTATCAATCAGGTTTGCTGACGTCCCCAGTGATCTGCTACAACATTGACACCCTGTAGTTCTTTCGTCCTACACCGGCATCATCATTGCAATCTTTCCTTGAGATTATTCCACAAATATCCATTTTATTTTAGTTACATATATGCATGCCACACTGGTTTCGAGAGGCATGCATTTATGGGTATGTATTCATCTAAATTGGAACAACTAACTAAATTTATCGTGATTTGTTATTAGATCTTCTATGTGGCGAAGATCAAAAAAAGAAGGTCTTCTCTGTGGCAAATCATCAATTTTTTCTATCATTCTATGGTTTAAAAATTATTCAAAGCAAAGGAATGTTATAATGTTTTTTAATAACTAGGCTGTGCTAAAAAAATATCAAGAAAACTGAAGAAGCGGTGGCAGAGTTTTTAGCTTCCGGAGCGGTTGCAGATACCAGTGAAATAGGAGATGACAAAGAGCAAATGAGGTTTGCTAAGCTTTGCATTACGGTCTTCAATAGTGTACGTCAGCTGGACACTGGTACAATGGTACATACACTGCTGTGTGAGTTGGACACTGGTACACTAGTACGTTAGTTGGATACTGTTGCATGACTTGGACACTGGTACACTGTTGAGTGACTTGGACACTGGTACCGAACTAAGTGTTGTCTCTTGTGTGATGATGATGAAGAACAAGAGAGCCATGAGGAAAGCTAATCACATTTTGATTGAAGCGTACCTGTCAAGAGCCTGTCACATTCTCGTTTTCGAAGAACAAACTTTTCTCACTGTAAAGCGATTTTGACGTAAATCTAGTTCGTTGGTATCCATATACGTCGTTGTGTCTTCTTTGTTTACAAACCAAATCAAGCAAACTAAACTCCGCGGAGTTGGCCAAGCCATCTACAACTTTAAGTTTGGAAAGTGATGGATGCTTTAATTCTTGTGGACTATTGGTATTTTTTTAACACGGTATAATCATAGATACTCTCAACACACACGCATATACACTCACCCCCTAGAAACACAGACACACAACACCTACCACTATAAGCACCTCCAAGATACTGAGACGGGAAAACATCTTAAGATTGACGGGAAAACATCATAGTCAACGGGTGTCTCCTACAACTAAACGAATCCTTGGAAAACCTGAACTAAATCTAGAAAATGTGAGCGCCCTGTGCTAAGTCTAGGATCTCAACCCTTGTGGGCTGGTTCCACCACATGGAAGCTAACCACCATATTCTAGTGAATAGTACTAAGATGAATGTCACGTACATAGTATGTACAGCCGCGGCCTAGCACTATTGTTCCCATCTTCTATCGTCTATCCGTCCATGTACCATGTGCATGCCATGCGCTAGTGCAGCCCAGCATCCCTGCTTTGTGCTATAGGGATGTTTGATGGGGTCATTCTACTGCACTCAGTAACCATTTACCACCAGCGTGTTACGAGTGAGGAACCCATTGCTCTCCAATGAAGTACAAAATGCGCACGTTACAAAGTAAGCTTTCCACAGTAGTGTGGTTCTGGTGCTTGCCTTCCCAGCACGTGACGCCAGATCAAGCGTTCCCACGCGCGGCTGCGAAGGAGCCTTCTCACCTTTGTTGTAGCTTTCTTTCATCAATATTTGTTCATGCAATTTTATCTCACAAGTCACAAATATCCAGATCTAAGCAATGATACCATGGTTTTTTCTACGTACACCTACCTCATAATGGCAATCTTAATTTCCTTGAGATTATTCTACACATACCCATTTTTTCTGAGTCACATATATGCATGTCACAGTTGCCTTATCAGTATATATTCACCATAACTGATACAACTTATAAATGTGACACGATTTATTTCATGATATTCTGCAGGGCAAGCGTGTGTTCATCATTTTTTTTCCGTCATGATAATTTCTACAAATATTCCTTGCAATGAAATAATGTTATGATTTTCTGGTTACTACAAGATAAAAGATGACAAAGATAAGCACACGGGAGAAGCGTTTGGAGCGGTCGAAGGTACTAAGCCTTGCATTACTACCATTAGTGTATGTAAGTTGGACATGGATTGAAGCTTTGTATTGTCGTTCCCCGAGGTTCTTGTTTTCTTCATTCCTTTTC
Organism: Triticum aestivum; assembly: GCF_018294505.1. Taxonomy (NCBI): domain Eukaryota; kingdom Viridiplantae; phylum Streptophyta; class Magnoliopsida; order Poales; family Poaceae; genus Triticum; species Triticum aestivum. Next base: position 512,447,727 of record NC_057805.1, on the reverse strand, counting down.
GACGTTTTAGTGAACTAAGTGTTGTCACTTGTCTGATGATGATGCAAAGGAGAGCCGTGAGCAAGCTAATCATGTTTGGTGCATCAAAACATACCGTTCACGTTCTCTTTTCTAAAAGACAATCTTTTCCCATTGGAAACCGATTTTGATGTTTATCTAGTTCGTGGTATCCATCTACCTTGCTGTCTAGTTCTTTGGTTAGAAACCAAATCAAGCAATATATAACAGTACTGGTAAAGAAATTAACCTCGGTTGAGTTGGCCAAGCAATCGACATTGTTAAGTTGTGGGAGAGATGTATTAATTCTTGTGGAGTACCGTGGCAATCGAACCATCAACAGAACTTTGTTAATTCTTGTGACTTGATAATGAGATGACACGTGCTGTAGATCCCACAACAGCAACGCACGCACAGAATTCTTTTGAAGGCGTTGTCTTGGAGGCATGATGCACTCCATGAGGAGAACACATATTGTAGAATTTGTTTCCACAGTGATTGTTGCATCCCTCCGTAAAGTATTGATTTTTGGTGCCCCGACAACTATTTTCTTGTCGGGTGGTTCCCTGACTACTATGTTGGGTGTTTCATCTTTGTGGTCATCTTGTTGATCTTTAGTGTTGTAGTTTGTCAGATTACTGATGGCGGGTTTTTGTAATGTTAGCCACTATGACGCATATTTTGTATTTTGCAAGACGTTTGGCATTTGGTGTTTGAGGAGGGACTTCAAATATCATAAACCTCATAACTTATAGTTTTTCAGGGGAAATGGAAGAGCTTGTGACGATGTTCCAAATTAGGTGATGTAAGAGAACACAAGATTTTCCCACTCACAAATGAGGTATCTGAGGAGTCTGCTCGGTCGAGGAAAAATGATGACTATTAATGGGGCACCTCTGTTTTGATTGTAGATAATTTAGTACTGAACTAGAAAATATGACTTCACGGCATTGGAGTGCCCCCACTCACCGCGGCCAATGCGTCTCCGAGATCCAGAACACCAACTGTTAGATCTGAAGCTATGCACTGATCGAGTGACTCACATGAGAAAGTGGAGGAGCAGGAAGCAAGTATGACACAAGAGGCCAATATTTTTTTCTCATTGATCAAAACAAAAGGTGCCCCATAAACCATGAAGTATGGTAACGGAGGATGCATTGTTGTTCGTCGAGAAACTGGAGGAGCAGGAAGGCAAAACACATAATGTTAAACAAGGAATATCCCTACTGTGCCATTTTCTGTTTTATAAATGCTGGTAATTAATCCGAATTTCGCCAAAAGCAAAGATGGGTGAGTTTTGAGGGGAGTTCGCACGCCCGCCACATCGGACTTCGACACACCAGGCGCACCCATAACAGCACACCCCTTTAGGAGCCATTTCCCCCCACTTTGTCCGCCTCCTCATCCTCTATATCCGCAGATACTAAGACTGTTGTTGCCTCTACAGCACACCAGCCATGGCCTAGTTCTTGTCAGACTACTGCTTCTCCACCCAGGTCCCTTGTATTTCCCTCTTGTTGCACCCCAAGTTCTATCCACAACCCCGGTACCATCTGTCACCTACCGACGACGTCCATGCCGGACACTAATATCTAGTACACAACTTTATTCTGGTAGACAATGATTGGCCTCCAAGCGCAGAGTATTGTAGGATAGTAGCAAATTTCCCTCAAGTGGATGATCTAAGGTTTATCAATCTATTGAAGATGTAGGATGAAGATGGTCTCTCTCAAACAATGTCACTATTAGGCAAAACCCTAGTAGTAGCGCGGGGTAATGGGCTAGCAGTATCGTGGGCCCCGCGCTACTGCTAGCGCGCTACAGCTAATTGTTAGTATTAGCGCGGGCGTAATCCCGCGCTACTACTACTTGTGTCAGTAGTAGCGTGGGGCTGGACCCACGCTACAGTTAAAATAGCAACAACGTCGGTCGTTGCCCCGCGCCACTACTATTCATGTGCCCCGCGCCACTAAATTCTTATATAGTATCAATGAAGAGGTTGTGGAAGAAACACGATTAGATTAAAGTGGATGGATCCAAGTGACCAAGTTGAATTAGTAGGAGGATATAATGTTGGAACGGCACACAAGTGTTGAATGAATGCAATGCATATCAATTGCTTCATAGGCATTGCGTTCGTTCGACACTTGTGCGCCATCCCAATATCATATCGCCCTACTAATTTAACTTTGTCACTTGGATCCGTCCACTTTAATCTAATCCATGTTTCTTCCACCCCAATGATATAACAACTTATCATCATCATAATGACATAACAACTCATCTGTAGTCATATAACAATTCACCATCCGTAGTCATATAATAACTCATCATCCATAGTCATATAATAATTCTTCATCATTCTAGCACATGACAAGTACTACAACCTGCTCATCATCAACGTAGTCGTATAATAACTCATCATTCGTAGTCCTATAATAACTCACCATCATTCTAGCACATGACAAGTTAACCACTACTAGCTAATTGTTCATTATAAGTAAATAACTTCCTAGCACATAACAACTACTGGCTAGGACCTACTCCTCTCTCTTAGGTAAAATAGCATAAAATAGAAGAAAAACCTTCATCTCCATTGTGAATCATAGAGATCCATCGGTCTCCAATTTGTAGCCTATGCGCGTTCACAATTTTTGTGCATCCTTTGATTTTGAGGCCTCCACTTGTTTGAGAAGGCGAGTATGCACATTGAAAAGTCTCCGTCCCTAGCCATACATTAACAATTGTCATCTGAACTTCGACAAACATCAGTGGAGGCACGACATCATTCGGGAGGTTCTATTGAATAATATAATAGTAAGATAGTTAGCAATGAGTTTACTTGAGAAGAATATATGAAGAAGATGGACTAGTGACATAATAGTAAAAAAATCTTACCATGATATTTGCATGAATGCTACTACCATTCAACTCGTGGACTAGTGGCACGTATCCACTATAATTTTGGCCAGCTCCAAGAATGTTCTTAAAAGTCAGAACAACAATAACAAAAGGACACAAGAGAATTCCTTCTCCTCACAAGTTAGCTCTGAGCCATAACTGTAGTAGGTTTTGTCTATTATCTTTCGTGCATCTTTGGATGAAAGGAAATAAGCTGTCAATTATAAATAAAAAAGTTTAGTAGGGATGAATAACAACTATTTTTAAATCAGCAATATATATTATTTAACAAATTAGTTTAACAAACTCACATCAAGGTATAATTGGAATCATGTCCACATCCACTCAAATGTCTTTATCATGTCCAGCATCAACTTGAGGATTGCCAATATCAAAGGTTATTGTCATACCCTCCTCAAATCCGTAGGCCTTGCGTAGTCCTCTCCAATTTGAACCACCAAAATGTGTGCGATTGACTGCATTGTAGAGCTTAACCTCAAAAATGAAACCATGTTTCGTCTTAAGGTTAGCTTTCTTCATCTCCACACTCTCCCTATCTTTGAAATCAAGCTTCTCTAAGACATAATATCTTGCATAGCAAGGGATGCACTAGTAGAATTGTAAAACACATAAATTACACGTTGAAGCAAAAATCTTAATTTATGCTTAATTACAAAAAACACTTGTCGTAGTTAGATACCGTAAAATATTCGAAGGCCTCCTTCAGCACGAGGGAGAAGCACCTATCGTTATCCAGGTGAGGCCTGTCGGACATACCCCTACATCGATGCAGTGAAATCACTCGGGGATCCTATCATCATCAGACATTTCCTGTGTTCATAATTCAAAGATAAAAAATCGATGGCAAGTAACAGGAACTCAACACACTGACCACTATTCAGCATGGGTCCTTGGTTGGCTGGTGGTAGGCTATCTGCAGACTCGCCCATCTCCTTCTCCTGGTCCTCTGGATCCTCGGATGCACCTTCAAGGATGCTAGTGAGATCTTCGATGTTGGCGATTAGTTGTCTGGTCGTTGGGCCAACATTTTTTATGTGCTACTCATGGGCGCCTTGGACAATCAGCACGCTGCGGAACCCCTGACATACTCTAGGTTGTCGAATTTGACGATCCGGTCCGGAGCGTAGTTCTCGACTTGGCCAATCTTGTCATTCAAGTCGGCGACGAGCGTGACTACATCGAAGATGAACATCTGACCGGTGTCTATGAACCGATCTATAACAAGGGGTGAGTATTTAAAAGGGTTCTTATAGTGTCCTAGCAATCCTCTAGTAGCCTAGGATGGCCTCTCGACAGCTAACCAAACCAAATCTAGGTAGATGATTCATTATTACGTGGAAATTAAGTTGATCTCTCATACCATTCACGAATATCAAACATCCCTCCCCAAAATCTTTTTAGCAGACCAAAAACTAAAATGAACCTTTTGGAATATCATACATATTTAGTTTAAATAGTCACCAACAGCCATACTATTCTTGGTGAACTTCTAGGTTGCCTGACAAATATGATCAATACGTGCAGCTTGCCTTGTTTGTTGTTGTGGCACTCTAGCTCTTGAAAGTAATTTCTTCCGCACTCCAGACAATTTTGACAATCTGGCATAAAAGAAAGGACAGATGTTTACTCTCCATTTCAAAATAAGTCTTTTTAGAGATTTCAATACGGAATACATATGGATGCATATAAACATAGTTTAAAGTGTGAATTCACTCATTTTGCTTTGTTTGTAGTCTATATTAGAATCTCTAAAAAGACATAGATTTAGGAATGGAGGGAGTACTTGATTTTCGAATTATGGACAAATAGGCCCCAATTAAATAACAAATTTTGAAAAGGGATTGAAAACCAATAACACTTCGTTTGAAATTGCTCTTTCTTTCGAGTTTCACCTTAGATTCAATATGCAAAAATAATCAGTCAATAATTTGCTATGGAATTGAAGTTATGAATAAATTAGGTTTAAATAATATTGAATTCAAATTAACTTGACTTGATAAAACTATGAAACCTAGTTGTTAGGTGAAAGGGTGCTTCAAGCGCCTCAGTACCCAAAAAAGTTATCTCGAAAGATGTTCTAGATTTCATGTTATTGCCGAATTTAGGTTTGAATTCAGATTTGAGAAAGAAATTAATAATTTCTCTGGGTAGAAGACTTCAAATTAAGAATATGCCAAAACTTTCATCAAGTATCGATCTACAGATTAAAACTCTGAAACCTTATTGTTAGGTGAAAGGGTGCTTCAAGCTGCTCACTACGCAAAAAAAAAGTCATCTCGAAAGATGTTCTAGATTTCATGTTATAGCCGAATTTAGCTTTTCTGCAATGATGAAATTTTGGCGCACCAAGGACAATTGGCGTTCCTAGGGTGCATTGCTAGGATTTAAACGTGAGGGCACAAGCAAGCCCTCCAATGATTTATGGTTTGATGCATTTCCGCCAATCCCGAAACATGGGAGCTATCTGTTTCCTTTGACATAGAAAGAAAAACTTGGACAGCGAAGATAATCAACTTTTTGGGAGCAGTAAACGTCACTGTTGTCCTATTAATACCATAGTACTGATCAGGCTGGTTTTGCTTCGGGAAATACTGTGACTTAACATCCTCTTTTTCCACCTGTTCCTGGAGTAGGAATGCAATATGTAATGATGGAGGATAATTCTAACCAACTCGAAAGGATGGGCGTCTACTGCTATGAATTGATTTTCGTGTGACTTTGCGTTGCGTCGGTGGGCTGCTCGCTCGAGCAATGCCTTTTGTTGAACATTTACCCCCATATATCAATCCGGTCCGGCGATCTACTACAACATTTTTATCATTTCGAGCGGATCTATCAGAACATTGACACCACGTACTTCTTTGGTCCTACACCGGCGTCATCATCGCAATCCTTCTTTGAGATTTTTCCACAAATACCCATTTTATTTTAATTAAATATATGCATGGCACTCTGCCTTGATATATGTACTTATGAGTATATATTCTTGTAAACTGAAACAATTTATTAATATTTACATGCTTTATTATTATGTACTTGTGTGACAAAATCATAAAAATATGTTATTCAATGTTTTGACAAATATTTCTTGCAAGGAATGTTATAGTGTTTTTTTAATACATGTGTCGTCCTAAAAAGAACAAGAAAACCGAAGAAGACAAAGATCATTCCTTACAATGTAATAATGTTATGATTGTTATAAGCTTTCGAAGCGGTGCCAGATATTGGTGGAAACAGATCATGACAAAGAGCAACGAAAGTGTGATAATCTTTGCATGACTTCCTTCTGTAGTGATGTCAGTTGTACACTGATACAATGGTACGTACACTGTTGCGTGAGTTGGACACTGGTACATTAGTTGGACAATCCTGCATGAGTTGGACACTGGTACACCATGTGTTCCTTATTATAGTGCGTACAAAGGTTTGGGTTGAATTCCGGAATGTAGTGCGAATAAGCGCCTTTGCACGAAGATATCCGTCCCCTGGACCACTGCAATGAAGCTGCATGCACCCACATGCGTCACAGTCAGACAAAAGCAAGGGACAATTCTAGTCCAAATAAAAGTGCCAGCAAATTTCTTGGTATAAGCGTTACAAACAAGGTGCACTATATAGGGGAATGGAGGGAGTAGGTGCGTTGGACACTATTAAGTGAGTTGGCCACTGGTACACAGTTGCTTGACATGGTCACTTGTATCGAAATAAGTGTTGTCTCTTTTGTGATGATGATGAAGAATAAAATAGTTGTGAGCAAAGCTAACCACATTTTGACTGAAGCATCAAAACGTAATTGTCAAAAGACTGTTACATTTTCTTTCCGGAAAGACGAACTTTTGCCATTTGAAAACAATTTTGACGTAAATCTAGCTTGTACCCATCTACCTCACTTCATCTTCATCTTATGTTAGAAATGAAACCAAGAAGAAGTAGCTAGGTGTAAGTCGCTGAAAAACTTTTTGGTGAGTTTATTTGATATGAGCCCTCGGTTGCAAGATGAATGGGCAGATCAACTTCTTCAGCCAACAAACCTCGTGTTCATCCCCAAAACAACCCCACATAACGCTGGCCCAACGGCCAATCTCCGCGGCCCGTTGCTTCCGGCGCTCCCGCAGCCGCCTCGTCCCACCGCCCTTCCCCCACCGCCCACCACCTTGCTTGCCGCCTCCCCCGGCCGTCCCTCTAAACCGTGAACCACCCGAATTTTTCGGCGAACCTCCAACCCCTCCCGGCACACCTAAGATAGACAAGCAGGCTGCTGCTTCTCCAGCGCCCCCTGCACCATAAGATAGACAAGGAGGCTGTTGCTTGCTCTGCACCCCACTGCACCCTAAGATAGACAAGATAAAATCCGCCGACGGCGGCCTCGTTGCTTCGAGGTTGCTTCTTCCTTATACACCGAATCAACTGGCTCAAAATCAATAATCTAGTGACTCAAAACTGAAATCAAGCAAATTTAACTCTGTGGAGTTGGCCAAGACATCTACACCATTAAGTTATGAAAAGTGATGGATGTGCTTTTAAATTTTTGTGGACTACCGAGTTTTTTTAACATAGTACACCAGAGATGCTCACACACGCACACATACACACACCCCTATTAAGGCATGTGCACACGCCCTACCCCTATGATCACCTCTGAGATACTGAGCCAGCACAACATCTTTAGATTGACGAAGTCGCTATACATATCTTGTAGTCCACAACGACATCTCCTCCGAGTGACGTACATCTCCGGAAAATCAGAAATAAATCTAGGAAAATGCGAGCGCCATTGCGAAGTCTAGGAATTAAACCCCTAGTGGGTTGGCTCAACTAGGAGGAACCTAACCATTTGAGCTACAATCAGTATTTTTAGGGATTTCAATACGGACTGCATATGGATGTATATAGACATAGTTTAGAGTGTAAATTCACTCATTTTGCTTTGTTTGTAGTCTATATCGGAATCTCTAAAAAGACATTTATTTAGGAATGGAGGGAGTACTTGATTTTGGAATTATGGCCAAATAGGGCCCAATTAAATAACAAAATTTGAAAAGGGATTGAAAACCAATAATACTTCGTTTGAAATTGCTCTTTCTTTCGATTTTCATCTTAGATTCAATATGCAAAAAGAATCAGTCAATAATTTGCAATGGGATTGAAGTTATGAAAAAATTAGGTTTAAATAATATTGAATTCAAATTAACTTGACTTGATAAAACTCAGAAACCTGCTGTTAGGTGAAAGGGTGCTTCAAGCGGCTCCCTACCCAAAAACGTTATCTCGATAGATGTTCTAGATTTCATGTTATAGCCGAATTTAGGTTTGAATTCAGATTTCAGAAAGAAATTAAAAATTTCTCTGGGTAGGAGACTTCAAATTAAGAATATGCCAAAACTTTCATCAAGTATTGATCTACAGATTAAAACTCTGAAACCATGCAGTTAGGTAAAAGGGTGCTTCAAGCTGCTCACTACGCAAAAAAAGTCATCTCGAAAGATTTTATTTTAATTAAATATATGCATGACACTCTGCCTTGATATATGTATTTATGAGTATATATTCTTGTAAACATAAACAATTTATTAATTTTTACATCCTTTATTTTTATGTATTTGTGTGACAAAATTATCAAAAAAACGTTATTCTATGTTTTGACAAATATTTCTTGCAAGATGTTATCATGTTTTTTTAGTAGCTGGGCCGTGCTAAAAAGAACAAGAAAACCGAAGAAGACAAAGACCATTCCTTACAATGAAATAATGTTATGATTGTTATAAGCTTTCGAAGCGGTGTCAGATATTGGTGGAAACAGGAGATGACAAAGAGCAACGGAAGTGTGCTAATCTTTGCATGACTTCCTTCTGTAGCGATGTCAGTTGTGCACTGGTACAATGGTATGTACACTGTTGCGTGAGTTGGACACTCTTGCATGAGTTGGACACTGGTACACTGGTACTCCATGTGTTCCTTATTATAGTGCGTACAAAGTTTTGGGTTGAATCCCGGAATGTAGTGCGAATAAGCGCCTTTGCACGAAGATATCCGTCCCCTGGACCACTGCAATGAGGCTGCATGCACCCACATGCGTGACAGTCAGACAAAAGCAAGGGACAATTCTAGTCCAAATAAAACTGCCAGCAAATTTCTTGGTATAAGCATTACAAACAAGGTGCACTATATAGGGGAATGGAGGGAGTAGGTGAGTTGGACACTATTAAGTGAGTTGGACACTGGTACACTGTTGCGTGACATGGTCACTAGTATCGAAATAAGTGTTGTATCTTTTGTGATGATGACGAAGAATAAAAGAGTTGTGAGCAAAGCTAACCACATTTTGACTGAAACATCAAAACGTAATTGTCACAAGTCTGTTACATTTTCTTTTTGGAAAGACGAACTTATGCCATTTGAAAACAATTTTGACGTAAATCTAGCTTGTACCCATCTACCTCACTGCATCTTCATCTTATGTTAGAAACGAAATCAAGCAGAAGTAGCTAGGTGTAAGTCGCTGAAAAACTTTTTGGTGAGTTTATTTGATATGAGCCCTCGGATGCAAGATGAATGGGCAGATTAGATTCTTCAGCCAACAAACCTCGTGCTCATCCCCGAAACAACCCCACATACCGCTCGCCCAACGGCCAATCTCCGCGGCCCGTTGCCTACGACGCTCCCACAGCAGCCTCGTCACACCGCCCTTCGCCCCACCGCCCACCACCGTGCTTGCCGCCTCCCCCGGCCGTCCCTCTAAATCGCGAACCACCCGAATTTTATGGAGAACCTCCACCCCCTCCCGGCACACCTAAGATAGACAAGCAGGCTGCTGCTTACCCAGCGCCCCCTGCACCGTAAGATAGACAAGGAGGCTACTGCTTGCTCTGCACCCCACTGCACCCTAAGATAGACAAGATAAAATCCGCCGACGGCGGCCTCGTTGCTTCGAGGTTGCTTCTTCCTTATACACCGAATCAACTGGCTCAAAATCAATAATCTAGTGACTCAAAACTGAAATCAAGCAAATTTAACTCTGTGGAGTTGGCCAAGACATCTACACCATTAAGTTGTGAAAAGTGATGGATGTTCTTTAATTCTTGTGGACTACCGAGTTTTTTTAACATAGTACACCAGAGATGCTCACACACATGCGCACATACACACACCCCTATTAAGGCATGTGCACACGCCCTACCACCATGAGCACCTCTGAGATACTGAGCCGGCACAACATCTTCAGATTGACGAAGTCGCTACACGTATCATGTAGTCCACAACGACATCTCCTCCGAGTGACGTACATCGCCTAAAAATAAGAAATAAATCTAGGAAAATGCGAGCGTCATTGCGAAGTCTAGGAATTAAACCCCTAGTGGGTTGGCTCAACTAGGAGGAACCTAACCATCTGAGCTATAATCAGTCTCTTTAGAGATTTCAATACAGACTACATATGGATGTATATATACATAGTTTAGAGTGTAAATTCACTCATTTTGCTTCGTTTGTAGTCTATATTAGAATATCTAAAAAGACATATATTTAGGAATGGAGGGAGTACTTGATTTTGTAATTATGGCCAAATATGCCCAAATTAAATAACAAAATTCGAAAAGGGATTGATAACAAATAATACTTCGTTTGAAATTGTTGTTTCTTTTGAGTTTCACCTTAGATTCAATATGCAAAAGAATTAGGCAATAATTTGCTATGGAATTGAAGTTATGAATAAATTCGGTTTACATAATATTGAATTCAAATTAACTTGACTTGTTAAAACTCTGAAACCTTGCTGTTAGGTGAAAGGGTGCTCACTACCCAAAAAAGTTATCTCGAAAGATGTTCTAGATTTCATGTTATTGCCGAATTTAGGTTTGAATTCAGATTTGAGAAAGAAATTAAAATTTTCTCTGGGTAGAAGACTTCAAATTAAGAATAACCAAAACTTTCATCAAGTATTGATCTACAGATTAAAACTCTGAAACCATGCAGTTAGGTGAAAGGGTGCTTCAAGCTGCTCACTACCCAAAAAAAGTCATCTCGAAAGATGTTCTAGATTTCATTTTATAGCCGAATTTAGCTTTTCTGCGCCGATGGAATTTTGGCGCACCAGGGACACTTGGCGTTCCCAGGGTGCATTGCTGGTCTTTAAACGTGAGGGCACAAGTAAGCCCTCCAATGATTTATGGTTTGATGCATTTCCGCCAATCCTAAAACACGGGAGCTATCTCTTTCCTTTGCCATAGAAAGAAAAGATTGAAAAGCGAACATAATCAACTTTTTGGGAGGAGTAAACGTCATTGTTTTCCTATTAATATGATAGTACTGATCAGGCTGGTTTTGCTACGGGAAATAGTGTGAATTAACATCCTCTTTTTCCACCTGTTCCTGGAGTAGGAATGCAATATGTAATGATGGAGGATCGTTCTAACCAACTTGAAAGGATGGGCATCTACTGCTATGAATTGATTTTCGTGTGACTTTGCGTTGCGTCGGTGGTCTGCTCGCTCAAGCAATGCCTTTTATTGAGCATGTACCCCCATATATCAATCAAGTCCGGGCGATCTGCTACAGCATTTTTATCATGATGAGCGGATCTGCCACAACATTGACACCACGTACTTCTTTGGTCCTGCACCGGCGTCATCATTGCAATCTTTCTTTGAGATTGTTCCACACATACCCATTTTATTTTAATTAAATATATGCATGACACTCTGCCTTGATATATGTATTTATGAGTATATATTCTTGTAAACTTAGACAATTTATTAATTTTTACATCCTTCATTATTATGTATTTGTGTGACAAAATCATCAAAAAAAATGCTATTCTATGTTTTGACAAATATTTCTTGCAAGGTATGTTATAAAGATTTTAATAGCTGCGCGTGCTAAAAAGAACAACAAAACCGAAGAAGACAAAGACCATTCCTTACAATGAAATAATGTTATGATTGTTATAAGCTTTCGATGCGGTGTCAGATATTGGTGGAAACAGGAGATGAAAAAGAGCAACGGAAGTGTGCTAATCTTTGCATGACTTCCTTCTGTAGCGATGTCAGTTGTACACTGGTACAATGGTATGTACACTGTTGCGTAAGTTGGACACTCTTGCATGAGTTGGACACTGGTACACTGGTACTCCATGTGTTCCTTATTATAGTGCGTACAAAGTTTTGGGTTGAATTCCGGAATGTAGTGCGAATAAGCGCCTTTGCACGAAGATATCCGTCCCCTGGACCACTGCAATGAGGCTGCATGCTCCCACATGCGTGACAGTCAAACAAAAGCAAGGGACAATTCTAGTCCAAATAAAAGTGCCAGGAAATTTCTTGGTATAAGCATTACAAACAAGGTGCACTATATAGGGGAATGGAGGGAGTAGGTGAGTTGGACACTATTAAGTGAGTTCGACACTGGTACACTGTTGCGTGACATGGTCATTGGTATCGAAGTAAGTGTTGTCTCTTTTGTGATGATGATGAAGAATAAAAGAGTTGTGAGCAAAGCTAACCACATTTTGACTGAAGCATCAAAACGTAATTGTCACAAGTCTGTTACATTTTCTTTTTGGAAAGACGAACTTTTGCCATTTAAAAACAATTTTGACGTAAATCTAGCTTGTACCCATCTACCTCACTACATCTTCATCTTATGTTAGAAACGGAACCAAGCAGAACTAGCTAGGTGTAAGTCGCTGAAAAACTTTTTGGTGAGTTTATTTGATATGAGCTCTCGGATGCACGATGAATGGGCAGATCAGCTTCTTCAGGCAACAAACCTTGTGTTCATCCCCGAAACAACCCCACATACCGCTGGCCCAACGGCCAATCTCCACGGCCCGTTGCCTACGACACTCCCACAGCAGCCTCGTCACACCGCCCTTCCCCCCACCGCCCACCACCGTGCTTGCCGCCTCCCCCGGCCGTTCCTCTAAACCGCAACCACCCGAATTTTATGGCGAACCTCCACCCCCTTCCGGCACACCTAAGATAGACAAGCATGCTACTGCTTCCCCAACACCCCCTGCACCGTAAGATAGACAAGGAGGCTGCTGCTTCCTCTGCACCCCACTGCACCCTATGATAGACAAGATAAAATCTGCCGACGACGGCCTCGCTGCTTCGAGTTTGCTTCTTCCTTCTACACCGAATCAACTGGCCCAAAATCAATATTCCTGCGACTCAAAACTGAAATCAAGCAAATTTAACTCTGTGGAGTTGGCCAAGAAATCTACACCATCAAGTTGTGAAAAGTGATGGATGTGCTTTAATTCTTGTGGACTACCGAGTTTTTTTTAACATAGTACACCAGAGATGCTCACACACACGCGCACATACACACACCCCTATTAACGCATGTGCACACACCCTACCCCTATGAGCACCTCTGAGATACTGAGCCGGCACAACATCTTCTGATTGACGAAGTTGCTATATGTATCTTGTAGTCGACAGCGACATCTCCTCCGAGTGACGTACATCGCCGAAAAATCAGAAATAAATCTAGGAAAATGCGAGCACCATTGCGAAGTCTAGGAATTAAACCCCTAGTTCTTTGGCTCAACTAGGAGGAACCTAACCATCTGAGCTACAATCAGTTCGCTACTACCAGTACCCTCGTAAACAGTAATGAGGCATGTCACGTGCTCCCTCCGTTCCAAAATAAACATCATGGATTTAGTTCAAACATAGTACTTATTTTCGTGGCCTAAAACTACTGTTTCCATCATCCGTTCCCTATCCATCCATGTAGCATATGCATGTCATGGGCTAGTGCGGCCTATCATCCCTGTTTTGTGCTCTACGGATGCTAGCAGGGATCATTCTGGTGCACTCAGGAACCATGTAGCACCGACAAGTTACCAGCGAGGAACGCGTTGCTCTCTAGTGAAGTGGAAAATGTTCATGTCATAGGGTATGCTTCCCGCAGTAGAGTGGTTTGTGCGCTTGCATGCCCAATGCGTGATGCCAGATCAAGCATTCCAATGTGTGGCCGCAAAGGAGCCTTCTCGCCTTCGTTGTATATGTATTTCATTAATATTTGTTCATACAATTTCCTCACTAATAGCCGGGTCTAAGTATTGACACAATTTTTTTAAGTACACCTACCTCATAATGGCAATCTTAATTTCCTTTAATTATTTCACACATACCCTATTTATTCTAATCACATATATGCATATCACCACTGCCTTATGGACGTATGTATTTATCAGTATATATTCATCTAAACTGAAACAACTTAATAAATTTGACATGATTTATTGCATGGTACTCTTGCGGGGCAAGGATGTATTCATCCTTTTTTCCGTCATTATAAATTTTACAAATATTCCTTGCAATGAAATAATGTTATGATTTTTTGGTAACTACAAGACAAGAGATGACAAGGATAAGAAAATGGTACAAGCTTTTGAAGAGGTGGCAGGTACTAAGCCTTGCGTGGCTGCCTATAGCGTATGTGAGTTGGAGAGGCATCGAAGCTTTGTGTTGTCGTTCGCCGAGGTTCTTATTTTCTTCTTCTTTTTGGACATTTTACCGAACTAAGTGTTGTCTCTTGTCCGATGATGATGCAGAGGAGAGCCGTGAGCAAAGCTTATCACATTTGGAAAGATATTTTGATGTATATCTAATTAACAGTACCCATCTACCTTGTCGCGTCTTGTTCGTTGATTAGAAACTAAATCAAGCAACCTTTAGCGGTAGTAGTCAGGAATTTAAACTCGGTTGAGTTGGCCAAGCAATCTATTAGTACCACAGTACTGATCAGCTTGGTTTTCGTACGAGAAATAGTGTGAGTTAACAACCTCTTTTTTCACTTCTTTCTATCCAACTTTCAGACCCAGCAAAAGTTCTGGTACTCGAAAGGATCGGAATCTACTGTTATGAATTAATTTTCGTATGACTTTGTGTTGCATCGGTGGGCTGCTCGCTCGAGTAATGCCTTTGGTTGAGCATGGACCCCCATACATCAATCTAGCACGGAGATCTGCTGCAGAATTATTATCACGAGGGGATCTGCCACAACATTTACACCATGTACTTCTTTGGTCCTACACCAGCGTCATCATTGCAATCTTTCTTTGAGATTATTCCACAAATACCCATTTTAGTTTAGTTACATATATGCATGCAACTCTGCCTTCTAGATGTATGTATTTATGAGTATACGTTCATCTAAATTCGAACAACTTATTAAATTTTACATGCTTCATTATTATGTACTTTGTGTGCCAAAATCATCAAAAAAATTGTTATTCTATGTTTTGACAAATATTTCTTGCAAGGAATATTATAATGTTTTTTTAATAACTGGGCTGTGCTAAAAAGAACAAGAAGGCCGAACAAGACAAAGATCACTCCATACAATGAAATAATGTTATGATTGTTTTTAGCTTTCGAAGCGGTGGCAGATATTGGTGGAAACAGAAGATGGGAAAGAGCAATGGAAGTGTGCTAATCTTTGCATGACTTCCTTCTGTAGCAACATGAGTTTTCTACTATAGTAATGGTACGAACGCTATTGCGTGAGTTGGACACCGGTACACTAGTACATGAGTTGGACACTGGTACACTAGTATTGAGTTGGACATTATTACGTGAGTTGGACCCTGGTAGACTGTTGCGTGACATCGACACTGGTACCGAACTAAGTGTTGTCTCTTTTGTGATGATGATGCAGAATAAAAGAGATGTGAACAAAGCTAATCACGTCTTGATTGAAGCATCAAAACGTAGCTGTCACAAGTCTATCACATTTTCTTTTTGGAAAGACGAACTTTTGCCATTTCAAAACAATTTTGACGTAAATCTAGTTAGCTGATACCCATCTACCTCACTGCATTATCATCTTATATATGTTCGAAACCAAACCAAGTGGCAGTGGCTAGCTGTAAGTCTACTGAAAATACTTTTGGGTCAGAGGATTTGATATGAGTTGTTGGATGCAAGATGAATGGCCAGATCAGCTTCTTCAACCTCCAGCCGTCCTGTTCATCCCCGAAAGTGCCCCACATACCGTTGGCCCAACCGCCAGTCTCTGCCGCCCGCTGCCGGAAGCATCGACACAATAACCTCGTCGCATTGCCCTTCCCCCCACGGCCCCACCGCCCACTACCATGCTTGCCGCCTCCCCCTGCCATCCCACTAAATCGCGAACCACCCGGATTTTTCGGCAAATCTTCACCCCTCGCGACACACCTATGATAGACAAGAAGGTTGCTGCTTCCCCAGTATCCCCAGGGCCGTACGATAGACAAGGAGGCTGTTGCTTCCCCTGCACCCTAAGAGATACAAGATAGAATATGCCGCCGGTGGCCTCGGTGCTTCAAGGTTGCTTCTTCTTTCTACACCAAATCAACTAGCCCTAATTTAATATTTTCGGCGACTGACGTCCATCAAAACTGAAATCAATTAAATTTAACTCTGTGGAGTTGGCTAGGCCATCTACACCTTTAAGTTATGAAAAGTGATGGATGCTTTAATTCTTGCGGACTACCGAGTTTTTTTTAACATAGTACAACCAAAGATGCTAAGATACACGCACATACACTCACCCCCATTTACTCACGCGCACACTCCCTACCCCGATGAGCACCTCAGAAATAATGAGCCGGCACAACATCTTGAGATTGACGAAGTCTCTATAGGTGTCTTGTAGTTGCCAAGAACAACACAAACTGACGAACATCGCCGGAAAATGAAAAATAAATCAAGGAAAATGCGAGCACCATTGCGAAGTCCTGGAATTAAACCCCCAGTGGGTTGGTTCAACTATGAGGAGCCTAAGCATCTGAGCTACAATCAGTTCGCTACTACCAGTACCCTTGTAAACAGTAATGAGGCATGTCACGTGCTCCCTCCATTCCAAAATAAACATCGTGGATTTAGTTCAAACATAGTACTTATTTTCGTGGCCTAAAACTACTGTTTCCATCATCCGTCCCCTATCCATCCATGTAGCATATGCATGTCATGGGCTAGTGCAGCCTATCATCCCTGTTTTGTGCTCTACGGATGCTAGCAGGGATCATTCTGGTGCACTCAGGAACCACGTAGCACTGACAAGTTACCAGCGAGGAACGCATTGCTCTCCAGTGAAGTGGAAAATGTTCATGTCATAGGGTATGCTTCCCGCAGTAGAGTGGTTTGTGTGCTTGCATGCCCAATCTGTGATGCCAGATCAAGCATTCCAATGTGTGGCCGCAAAGGAGCCTTCTCGCCAACGTTGTATCTGTATTACATTAATATTTGTTCATACAATTTCCTCACTAATAGCCGGGTCTAAGTATTGACACAATTTTTTTAAGTACACCTACCTCATAATGGCAATCTTAATTTCCTTTAATTATTTCACACATACCCTATTTATTCTAATCACATATATGCATATCACCACTGCCTTATGGACGTATGTATTTATCAGTATATATTCATCTAAACTGAAACAACTTAATAAATTTGACATGATTTATTGCATGGTACTCTTGCGCGGCAAGGATGTATTCATCCTTTTTTCCGTCATTATAAATTTTACAAATATTCCTTGCAATGAAATAATGTTATGATTTTTTGGTAACTACAAGACAAGA
The DNA here is from genome assembly GCF_018294505.1 of Triticum aestivum. Taxonomy (NCBI): domain Eukaryota; kingdom Viridiplantae; phylum Streptophyta; class Magnoliopsida; order Poales; family Poaceae; genus Triticum; species Triticum aestivum. The sequence continues at coordinate 512,430,233 of NC_057805.1, read as the reverse complement.
GATGACAAGGATAAGAAAATGGGACAAGCTTTTGAAGAGGTGGCAGGTACTAAGCCTTGCGTGGCTGCCTATAGCGTATGTGAGTTGGAGAGGCATCGAAGCTTTGTGTTGTCGTTCGCCGAGGTTCTTATTTTCTTCTTCTTTTTGGACGTTTTACCGAACTAAGTGTTGCTCTTGTCCGATGATGATGCAGAGGAGAGCCGTGAGCAAAGCTTATCACATTTGGAAAGAGATTTTGATGTATATCTAATTAACAGTACCCATCTACCTTGTCGCGTCTTGTTCGTTGATTAGAAACTAAATCAAGCAACCTTTAGCGGTAGTAGTCAGGAATTTAAACTCGGTTGAGTTGGCTAAGCAATCTATTAGTACCACAGTACTGATCAGCTTGGTTTTCGTACGAGAAATAGTGTGAGTTAACAACCTCTTTTTCCACTTCTTTCTATCCAACTTTCAGACCCAGCAAAAGTTCTGGTACTCGAAAGGATCGGAAGCTACTGTTATGAATTAATTTTCGTATGACTTTGTGTTGCGTCGGTGGGCTGCTCGCTCGAGCAATGCCTTTGGTTGAGCATGGACCCCCATACATCAATCTAGCACGGAGATCTGCTGCAGAATTATTATCACGAGGGGATCTGCCACAACATTTACACCATGTACTTCTTTGGTCCTACACCAGCGTCATCATTGCAATCTTTGTTTGAGATTATTCCACAAATACCCATTTTAGTTTAGTTACATATATGCATGCAACTCTGCCTTCTAGATGTATGTATTTATGAGTATACGTTCATCTAAATTCGAACAACTTATTAAATTTTACATGCTTCATTATTATGTACTTTGTGTGCCAAAATCATCAAAAAAATTGTTATTCTATGTTTTGACAAATATTTCTTGCAAGGAATATTATAATGTTTTTTTAATAACTGGGTTGTGCTAAAAAGAACAAGAAGGCCGAAGAAGACAAAGATCACTCCATACAATGAAATAATGTTATAATTGTTTTTAGCTTTCGAAGCGGTGGCAGATATTGGTGGAAACAGAAGATGGGAAAGAGCAATGGAAGTGTGCTAATCTTTGCATGACTTCCTTCTGTAGCAACATGAGTTTTCTACTATAGTAATGGTACGAACGCTATTGCGTGAGTTGGACACCGGTACACTAGTACATGAGTTGGACACTGGTACACTAGTATTGAGTTGGACATTATTACGTGAGTTGGACCCTGGTAGACTGTTGCGTGACATCGACACTGGTACCGAACTAAGTGTTGTCTCTTTTGTGATGATGATGCAGAATAAAAGAGATGTGAACAAAGCTAATCATGTCTTGATTGAAGCATCAAAACGTAGCTGTCACAAGTCTATCACATTTTCTTTTTGGAAAGACGAACTTTTGCCATTTCAAAACAATTTTGACGTAAATCTAGTTAGCTGATACCCATCTACCTCACTGCATTATCATCTTATATATGTTCGAAACCAAACCAAGTGGCAGTGGCTAGCTGTAAGTCTACTGAAAATACTTTTGGGTCAGAGGATTTGATATGAGTTGTTGGATGCAAGATGAATGGCCAGATCAGCTTCTTCAACCTCCAGCCGTCCTGTTCATCCCCGAAAGTGCCCCACATACCGTTGGCCCAACCGCCAGTCTCTGCCGCCCGCTGCCGGAAGCGTCGTCACAATAACCTCGTCGCATTGCCCTTCCCCCCACGGCCCCACCGCCCACTATCATGCTTGCCGCCTCCCCCTGCCATCCCACTAAATCGCGAACCACCCGGATTTTTCGGCAAATCTTCACCCCTCGCGACACACCTATGATAGACAAGAAGGTTGCTGCTTCCCCAGTATCCCCAGGGCCGTACGATAGACAAGGAGGCTGTTGCTTCCCCTGCACCCTAAGAGATACAAGATAGAATATGCCGCCGGTGGCCTCGGTGCTTCAAGGTTGCTTCTTCTTTCTACACCAAATCAACTAGCCCAAATTTAATATTTTCGGCGACTGACGTCCATCAAAACTGAAATCAATTAAATTTAACTCTGTGGAGTTGGCTAGGCCATCTACACCTTTAAGTTATGAAAAGTGATGGATGCTTTAATTCTTGCGGACTACCGAGTTTTTTTAACATAGTACAACCAAAGATGCTAAGATACACGCACATACACTCACCCCCATTTACTCACGCGCACACTCCCTACCCCGATGAGCACCTCAGAAATAATGAGCCGGCACAACATCTTGAGATTGACGAAGTCTCTATAGGTGTCTTGTAGTTGACAAGAACAACACAAACTGACGAACATCGCCGGAAAATGAAAAATAAATCAAGGGTATGCTTCCCGCAGTAGAGTGGTTTGTGATGATGATGCAGAATAAAAGAGATGTGAGCAAAGCTAATCACGTCTTGATTGAAGCATCAAAACGTAGCTGTCACAAGTCTATCACATTTTCTTTTTGGAAAGATGAACTTTTGCCATTTCAAAACAATTTTGACGTAAATCTAGTTAGCTGATACCCATCTACCTCACTGCATTATCATCTTATATATGTTCGAAACCAAACCAAGTGGCAGTGGCTAGCTGTAAGTCTACTGAAAATACTTTTGGGTCAGACGATTTGATATGAGTTGTTGGATGCAAGATGAATGGCCAGATCAGCTTCTTCAACCTCCAGCCGTCCTGTTCATCCCCGAAAGTGCACCACATACCGTTGGCCCAACCCCCAGTCTCTGCCGCCCGCTGCCGGCAGCGTCGTCACAATAACCTCGTCGCATTGCCCTTCCCCCCACGGCCCCACCGCCCACTACCATGCTTGCCGCCTCCCCCTGCCATCCCACTAAATAGCGAACCACCCGGATTTTTCGGCAAATCTTCACCCCTCGCGACACACCTACGATAGACAAGAAGGTTGCTGCTTCCCCAGTATCCCCAGGGCCGTACGATAGACAAGGAGGCTGTTGCTTCCCCTGCACCCCCTGCACCCTAAGAGATACAAGATAGAATATGCCGCCGGTGGCCTCGGTGCTTCAAGGTTGCTTCTTCTTTCTACACCAAATCAACTAGCCCAAATTTAATATTTTCGGCGACTGACGTCCATCAAAACTGAAATCAATTAAATTTAACTCTGTGGAGTTGGCTAGGCCATCTACACCTTTAAGTTATGAAAAGTGATGGATTCTTTAATTCTTGCGGACTACCGAGTTTTTTTTAGCATAGTACAACCAAAGATGCTAAGATACACGCACATACACTCACCCCCATTTACTCACGCGCACACTCCATACCCCGATGAGCACCTCAGAAATAATGAGCCGACACAACATCTTGAGATTGACGAAGTCTCTATAGGTGTCTTGTAGTTGACAAGAACAACACAAACTGACGAACATCGCCGGAAAATGAAAAATAAATCAAGGAAAATGCGAGCACCATTGCGAAGTCCAGGAATTAAACCCCTAGTGGGTTGGTTCAACTATGAGGAGCCTAAGCATCTGAGCTACAATCAGTTCGCTACTACCAGTACCCTTGTAAACAGTAATGAGGCATCTCACGTGCTCCCTCCGTTCCAAAATAAACATCGTGGATTTAGTTCAAACATAGTACTTATTTTCGTGGCCTAAAACTAATGTTTCCATCATCCGTCCCCTATCCATCCATGTAGCATATGCATGTCATGGGCTAGTGCGGCCTATCATCCCTGTTTTGTGCTCTACGGATGCTAGCAGGGATAATTCTAGTGCACTCAGGAACCATGTAGCACCGACAAGTTACCAGTGAGGAACGCGTTGCTCTCCAGTGAAGTGGAAAATGTTCATGTCATAGGGTATGCTTCCCGCAGTAGAGTGGTTTGTGCGCTTGCATGCCCAATGCGTGATGCCAGATCAAGCATTCCAATGTGTGGCCGCAAAGGAGCCTTCTCGCCTTCGTTGTATCTGTATTTCATTAATATTTGTTCATACAATTTCCTCACTAATAGCCGGGTCTAAGTATTGACACAATTTTTTTAAGTACACCTACCTCATAATGGCAATCTTAATTTCCTTTAATTATTTCACACATACCCTATTTATTCTAATCACATATATGCATATCACCACTGCCTTATGGACGTATGTATTTATCAGTATATATTCATCTAAACTGAAACAACTTAATAAATTTGACATGATTTATTGCATGGTACTCTTGCGGGGCAAGGATGTATTCATCCTTTTTTCCGTCATTATAAATTTTACAAATACTCCTTGCAATGAAATAATGTTATGATTTTTTGGTAACTACAAGACAAGAGATGACAAGGATAAGAAAATGGGACAAGCTTTTGAAGAGGTGGCAGGTACTAAGCCTTGCGTGGCTGCCTATAGCGTATGTGAGTTGGAGAGGCATCGAAGCTTTGTGTTGTCGTTCGCCGAGGTTCTTATTTTCTTCTTCTTTTTGGACATTTTACCGAACTAAGTGTTGTCTCTTGTCCGATGATGATGCAGAGGAGAGCCGTGAGCAAAGCTTATCACATTTGGAAAGAGATTTTGATGTATATCTAATTAACAGTACCCATCTACCTTGTCGTGTCTTGTTCGTTGATTAGAAACTAAATCAAGCAAGCTTTAGCGGTAGTAGTCAGGAATTTAAACTCGGTTCAGTTGGCCAAGCAATCTATTAGTACCACAGTACTGATCAGCTTGGTTTTCGTACGAGAAATAGTGTGAGTTAACAACCTCTTTTTCCACTTCTTTCTATCCAACTTTCAGACCCAGCAAAAGTTCTGGTACTCGAAAGGATCGGAAGCTACTGTTATAAATTAATTTTCGTATGACTTTATGTTGCGTCGGTGGGCTGCTCGCTCGAGCAATTCCTTTGGTTGAGCATGGACCCCCATACATCAATCCAGCACGGAGATCTGCTGCAGAATTATTATCACGAGGGGATCTGCCACAACATTTACACCATGTACTTCTTTGGTCCTACACCAGCGTCATCATTGCAATCTTTCGTTGAGATTATTCCACAAATACCCATTTTAGTTTAGTTACATATATGCATGCAACTCTGCCTTCTAGATGTATGTATTTATGAGTATACGTTCATCTAAATTCGAACAACTTATTAAATTTTACATGCTTCATTATTATGTACTTTGTGTGCCAAAATCATCGAAAAAATTGTTATTCTATGTTTTGACAAATATTTCTTGCAAGGAATGTTATAATGTTTTTTTAATAACTGGGTTGTGCTAAAATGAACAAGAAGGCCGAAGAAGACAAAGATCACTCCATACAATGAAATAATGTTATGATTGTTTTTAGCTTTCGAAGCGGTGGCAGATATTGGTGGAAACAGAAGATGGGAAAGAGCAATGGAAGTGTGCTAATATTTGCATGACTTCCTTCTGTAGCAACATGAGTTTTCTACTATAGTAATGGTACGAACGCTATTGCGTGAGTTGGACACCGGTACACTAGTACATGAGTTGGACACTGGTACACTAGTATTGAGTTGGACATTATTACGTGAGTTGGACCCTGGTAGACTGTTGCGTGACATCGACACTGGTACCGAACTAAGTGTTGTCTCTTTTGTGATGATGATGCAGAATAAAAGAGATGTGAACAAAGCTAATCACGTCTTGATTGAAGCATCAAAACGTAGCTGTCACAAGTCTATCACATTTTTTTTTGGAAAGACGAACTTTTGCCATTTCAAAACAATTTTGACGTAAATCTAGTTAGCTGATACCTATCTACCTCACTGCATTATCATCTTATATATGTTCGAAACCAAACCAAGTGGCAGTGGCTAGCTGTAAGTCTACTGAAAATACTTTTGGGTCAGAGGATTTGATATGAGTTGTTGGATGCAAGATGAATGGCCAGATCAGCTTCTTCAACCTCCAGCCGTCCTGTTCATCCCCGAAAGTGCCCCACATACCGTTGGCCCAACCGCCAGTCTCTGCCGCCCGCTGCCGGAAGCATCGACACAATAACCTCGTCGCATTGCCCTTCCCCCCACGGCCCCACCGCCCACTACCATGCTTGCCGCCTCCCCCTGCCATCCCACTAAATCGCGAACCACCCGGAGTTTTCGGCAAATCTTCACCCCTCGCGACACACCTATGATAGACAAGAAGGTTGCTGCTTCCCCAGTATCCCCAGGGCCGTACGATAGACAAGGAGGCTGTTGCTTCCCCTGCACCCTAAGAGATACAAGATAGAATATGCCGCCGGTGGCCTCGGTGCTTCAAGGTTGCTTCTTCTTTCTACACCAAATCAACTAGCCCAAATTTAATATTTTCGGCGACTGACGTCCATCAAAACTGAAATCAATTAAATTTAACTCTGTGGAGTTGGCTAGGCCATCTACACCTTTAAGTTATGAAAAGTGATGGATGCTTTAATTCTTGCGGACTACCGAGTTTTTTTTAGCATAGTACAACCAAAGATGCTAAGATACACGCACATACACTCACCCCCATTTACTCACGCGCACACTCCCTACCCCGATGAGCACCTCAGAAATAATGAGCCGGCACAACATCTTGAGATTGACGAAGTCTCTATAGGTGTCTTGTAGTTGCCAAGAACAACACAAACTGACGAACATCGCCGGAAAATGAAAAATAAATCAAGGAAAATGCGAGCACCATTGCGAAGTCCAAGAATTAAACCCCTAGTGGGTTGGTTCAACTATGAGGAGCCTAAGCATCTGAGCTACAATCAGTTCGCTACTACCAGTACCCTTGTAAACAGTAATGAGGCATGTCACGTGCTCCCTCCATTCCAAAATAAACATCGTGGATTTAGTTCAAACATAGTACTTATTTTCGTGGCCTAAAACTACTGTTTCCATCATCCGTCCCCTATCCATCCATGTAGCATATGCATGTCATGGGCTAGTGCGGCCTATCATCCCTGTTTTGTGCTCTACGGATGCTAGCAGGGATCATTCTGGTGCACTCAGGAACCATGTAGTACCGACAAGTTACCAGCGAGGAACGCGTTGCTCTCCAGTGAAGTGGAAAATGTTCATGTCATAGGGTATGCTTCCCGCAGTAGAGTGGTTTGTGCGCTTGCATGCCCAATGCGTGATGCCAGATCAAGCATTCCAATGTGTGGCCGCAAAGGAGCCTTCTCGCCTTCGTTGTATCTGTATTTCATTAATATTTGTTCATACAATTTCCTCACTAATAGCCGGGTCTAAGTATTGACACAATTTTTTTAAGTACACCTACCTCATAATGGCAATCTTAATTTCCTTTAATTATTTCACACATACCCTATTTATTCTAATCACATATATGCATATCACCACTGCCTTATGGACGTATGTATTTATCAGTATATATTCATCTAAACTGAAACAACTTAATAAATTTGACATGATTTATTGCATGGTACTCTTGCGGGGCAAGGATGTATTCATCCTTTTTTCCGTCATTATAAATTTTACAAATACTCCTTGCAATGAAATAATGTTATGATTTTTTGGTAACTACAAGACAAGAGATGACAAGGATAAGAAAATGGGACAAGCTTTTGAATAGGTGGCAGGTACTAAGCCTTGCGTGGCTGCCTATAGCGTATGTGAGTTGGAGAGGCATCGAAGCTTTGTGTTGTCGTTCGCCGAGGTTCTTATTTTCTTCTTCTTTTTGGACGTTTTACCGAACTAAGTGTTGTCTCTTGTCCGATGATGATGCAGAGGAGAGCCGTGAGCAAAGCTTATCACATTTGGAAAGAGATTTTGATGTATATCTAATTAACTGTACCCATCTACCTTGTCGCGTCTTGTTCATTGATTAGAAACTAAATCAAGCAACCTTTAGCGGTAGTAGTCAGGAATTTAAACTCGGTTGAGTTGGCCAAGCAATCTATTAGTACCGCAGTACTGATCAGCTTGGTTTTCGTACGAGAAATAGTGTGAGTTAACAACCTCTTTTTCCACTTCTTTCTATCCAACTTTCAGACCCAGCAAAAGTTCTGGTACTCGAAAGGATCGGAAGCTACTATTATGAATTAATTTTCGTATGACTTTGTGTTGCGTCGGTGGGCTGCTCGCTCGAGCAATGACGTTGGTTGAGCATGGACCCCCATACATCAATCCAGCACGGAGATCTGCTGCAGAATTTTTATCACGAGGGGATCTGCCACAACATTTACACCATGTACTTCTTTGGTCCTACACCAGCGTCATCATTGCAATCTTTCTTTGAGATTATTCCACAAATACCCATTTTAGTTTAATTACATATATGCATGCAACTCTGCCTTCTAGATGTATGTATTTATGAGTATACGTTCATCTAAATTCGAACAACTTATTAAATTTTACATGCTTCATTATTATTTACTTTGTGTGCCAAAATCATCAAAAAAATTGTTATTCTATGTTTTGACAGATATTTCTTGCAAGGAATGTTATAATTTTTTTTAATAACTGGGCTGTGCTAAAAAGAACAAGAAGGCCGAAGAAGACAAAGATCACTCCTTACAATGAAATAATGTTATGATTGTTTTTAGCTTTCGAAGCGGTGGCAGATATTGGTGGAAACAGAAGATGAGAAAGAGCAATGGAAGTGTGCTAATCTTTGCATGACTTCCTTCTGTAGCAACATGAGTTTTCTACTATATATAGTAATGGTACGAACGCTATTGCGTGAGTTGGACACCGGTACACTAGTACATGAGTTGGACACTGGTACACTAGTATTGAGTTGGGCATTATTACGTGAGTTGGACCCTGGTAGACTGTTGCGTGACATCGACACTGGTACCGAACTAAGTGTTGTCTCTTTTGTGATGATGATGCAGAATAAAAGAGATGTGAGCAAAGCTAATCACGTCTTGATTGAAGCATCAAAACATAGTTGTCACAAGTCTAATGTGTAACGCCAGATCAAACATTCCAATGTGTGGCTGCAAATGAGCCTTCTTGCCTTCATTTTATCTGTATTTCATTAATATTTGTTCATACAATTTCCTCACTAATAACCGGGTCTAAGAATTGACACAATTTTTTTACCTACACCTACCTCATAATGGCAATCTTAATTTCCTTGAATTGTTCCACACAGACTTAATTTATTCTAGTCACATATATGCATATCACACCTGGCTTACGGACGTATGTATTTATCAGTATATATTAATCTAAACTTTAACAAATTAGTAAATTTGACATGATTTATTGCATGGTACTCTTGCGAGGCAAGCGCGTATTTATCATTTTTTGTTATATAGTATTTACAAATATTCCTTGCAATGAAATAATGTGACGATTTTTTAGTAACTACAAGTCAGAAGATGCCAAGGATAAGCAAATGGGGCAAGCTTTCGGAGAGGTGGAAGCTACTAAGCCTTGCGTGGCCGCTTGTAGCATACGCGAGTTGGACAGGCATCGATGCTTTGTGTTTTCGTTCGCCGAGGTTCTTGTTTTCTTCTTTCTTTTTGGACGTTTTACCGAACTAGGTGTTGTCTCTTGTCTAATGATGATGCAGAGAATAGCTGTGAGCAAACCTAATCACGTTTGGAAAGAGATTTTGATGTATATGTTATTCGCGGTACCCATCTCCCTTGTTGCGTCATGTTCGTTGGTTAGAAACTAAATCAAGCAACCTTAACAGCAGTAGTCAGGAAATTAAACTTGGTTGAGTTGGTCAAGCAATCTACAACTTTAATGTGTGGGAGTGATGGATGCTTTGATACTTGTGGACTACCGGTGCCTCGTCGAACCATCAAGAAACCTTTGCTAACTTTTGTGACTTTATAATGAGATGATGCGTGCTGTATATCCAACAACAACAATGCATATACGGAATTTTTTTTTGAAGTCTTTGCCCCGGAGGCTTGATGAACTCCATTTGCAAAACACATGTTGTAGCCTTGTTTCCATACAGTTTTGCATCCTTCTTGAAAGTATTGATTTTTGGTGCCCCGGCAACTATTTTTCCTGTGGGTGGTTCCCTGACTACTATGTGGGGCGTATCATCTTTGTGGGCATCTTGGTGATTTTTAGTGTTTTAGTTTGCCAAGTTACCGATGACGTGTTCCGTAACGTTAGCCACTAGAACGCATACTTTGCCTTTCGTAATCCATTCGACATTTGGTGTTGGAATAGGGAGTCCAAATATCATAAACCTATAAACTTATTTTTTTTAGAGGAGAGGGAAGAGCTTATGATGACGTTACAAATTGGATGATGTCAAAGTGAAGAGAATGCGAGATTTTCTCATGCACAAATGCGGAGTCATCACGATCGTGGAAACATGATGAATATTTGCGTGGCACCTTTTTTATACTAGAGAATTTAGTAACGAACTAACAAATATGACTGCACGACATTGGAGCGTCCCCATTCACCACTGCTAATGCATCTCCAAGATCCCGAATACCAAGTGTTAGATCTGAATCCATGCACCGATCGAGAGACTCACACGAGAAACTGGAGGAGCAGGAAGCAAGTATGACAGAACAGGCCAAGTTTCCTTCTCCTTGATTAAAACATAATGTGCCCCATAAACAAGGAAGCACGGAGAGGGAGGATGCATTTTTGTGCAACGATAAACTAGAGGAGAAGTAAGCCACAAAACCAAATGTTA
>NC_057805.1:512345514-512419189 GCF_018294505.1 Triticum aestivum | reverse complement strand
TGCGGTCGCGGCCCACTTCTTGCCAAACAACTTCTCCTTCGCCCATGCCCCTTGTATTGCACTACCGTTCTACCCCGGGATCCATTTGCAGCCCAGTTATCTTCTGGGCCCTCCCAGCACTGTCCATGGTAGACACCACACCCGGCAAGTATTCAGCCAAATCCTATTGAGAATATTTTTGACCTTCTCCTTGTTTAACATGAAGCAAGCATGAAGGCGGGGGGACTCGATGAGGGAGGATGCATTGTTGTGTGACGACTAGTTGGCCAAAAGTGTGGGTCTTGTTGGCATTAAGAAAAATGCAATGTGCATTCTTGGTTTCATGAGCACAAGAACTATGATCTCTAGGGTTTGGAAGCAATCCATGATTGCAATGCGAAGTCGCTACTCCATCGGTGATACACCATTCCAAACGCCATTATGAGGTATTGCATTTTGCTTGTACAAGTGGAAAGAATCTAGCCAACGGGCGCATAAATTGTGGAGATCATAAGTTTTGCTTCTTGCTGCTATATGTGTTGGTAAATTCTCCTTTGAATCACCCAATGATGCGATTTGATAATCACGTCACTCTATAGGTCGTAAGCATTGTCGCGATGTATCAAAGGATGGAGGCGAAGCCCTTCACTTTGACACATTGTTGGATGAGGCACAAGAGGAAGCCCATTAGGTGAACAACATGTGTCGATGAACAAGTTAAAGCTTGAGGAGACACTACTAGGGAAAATCTTATAGGCAGACGCTTACTAGTAGCGAGGGTTTATAACCCTCGCTACTGCTACTTACTAGTAGCGCGGGTTTTTACCCCTCGCTACTACTAAGTTGATACTAGTAGCGCGGGTTTTTAACCCGCGCTACTACTAAGCAGTCCCTACCGTGCCCTCCCGGGACATGCCATAGTAGTAGCGAGGGGTACAAACCCGCGCTACTACTAAGTTGATAGTAGTAGCGCGGTTTTATACCCCTCGCTACTACTAAGTACGAGGTAGGTGAAATCGCCATATCCTCGGCCGAATCCCTCCTCTCTCCCTCACTTTCCCCCTCTCTCCCTCGTACTCTAGCCGTGGCCGCCGCTGGTACACTCTGCTTTCTTCCCCCCTCCGATCCCTCTCCGAGATCCCTCCTGTGGGAGGTCGCCGGAGCTCCTCGCCGCCGCCAAGATGCGGAAGCGCGACCTTGGCATCCTCCTCCTTGCCGCCTTCACCGTCTTCTTCTTGCTCTAGGTCAGCCCTCCTCCTCCTCCCCCCCTCTCCGATTCGATCCGGAACCCTAACTGACCCATCCTCCTCTTCCTCCGGTAGCACGAGGGCGACTTCTCGTTCCGGGAGGCGTGGTACCACCTGTCGGATGACGGGTTCCCGATCAAGCACGACGTGGACCGGCTCCCGCCGCCGCTCTTCGCCGACCTCAACGGCGACGGCCGCTGCGAGGTGCTGCTCCCCACGCACGACGCCAAGATCCAGGTCCTCTAGCTCCCGACCCACGCCGGGCTGGCCTCCGCGGCCGCCCTCGACGGCTTCCACGAGGCGCGCGTCATGGCCGAGATCTCCCTGCTCCAGGCGAACGTGCGCGTCGCCGCTGGCCGCCGCCCCGTCGCCATGGCCATCGGCGCCGCCAACCGAACCATTGACACCATTGACAGCACGCACGGGGTCAAGATTTTTTCTTTGGTTTTTCAAATTAATAGTAGTAGCGCGTGTCGAACCCGCGCTACTACTAATACACGTACTAGTAGGGCGGGATGCACCGCGCTGCTACTACTAGTTAGCTGTAGCGCCGTAGTAGTAGCGCAGGCACCCGCGCTACTACTAGCTTTTAACCCGCGCTACTACTAGGCTATTTCCTAGTAGTGAGGGAAAACTTGAAATGAAGGCCAAGGAGTTTGGTTGAATTTGGGATCGATGGATTTGGAAAACTTATTAAATATCCGGCAGTTTTATTAGCATTCAAACTGAGGCTGCATTGGGGGCATTTGTTTTACATCTTTTTTAAAGGGATGGGCATTTGGTTCATATAGGTGGATGGCTGCCCATGGCACGTTCGGAGGTCTTTGTGGATGTTTGGAGTGCCAATTTGATGGACGGGCATTGGAGATGCCCTTACAGTTTAGCATGGCTAATAATTTATATTGAATCTAGCCATGATCACATGTACCTGGACACTAGGTCTGGCCCTATGGATGATCAAAGAGAAAGACTGCTTGTAGCCTTGAATACAAGAGCTAACTGATGCCTGCTAATTCTCCAGGATGAGATTGTTTCTCAGTAGCAATATGTCCCAGCATACCACAATAATAGTGTACATAAGATTTATGTCACTTATTTTAGTATCATTCATTTTACTAGATGATACCATGCGTGTTGCTGTAGGAATCATTGCAATATATTTCAATGAGATTTTGTTATATGAAACATGAATATCTGGTATAGTCAAAAAATATTTATTGTCTATAAATAGCATAATATAATGGCATTCTTTTTCCCATGCATATGTTCAGTTGGCAGTTGATGAGGTGGCATATGTGGTGATATGAATTTTTTTATGATGAAATAAATAAAAATACTGGGAAACAACTAATAATCTCTACTACTTAAAAAGAATGTAAGGTTCCTGTTATCTCTACCCCTTCGTCCAACCTTCCATGTAGTATATGATAATCAATCACCTTAATTTACATACCTTCTGAACCAATTCCACTTTAATTTACTTACCAAACTTCTAATCAAAATATAAGGTAATATACGGTCAGAATTTGATGAACATTTATTTACACAATCGCATTATTATTGACAGGTAAATCACAAGCTGATGTACTAGAATAATTATATCCCTTTGCAACGCACTTGCATTGTTCTATATACTTAAAAAGAATGTAAGGTTCTCATTTCGCCTTTCTTCTCACCACCCCTTTGTCCAAACTTCCCCGTATAATAATCAATCATCTTAATTTACTTACCTTCTTAACCAATTTCATTTTAATGTACTCACCAAACTTCTGATCATAATATAAGGTAAATCACGGGCAGATTTGATGAACATTTATTTACACAATCGCAAACTATGGGCAGGTAAATCACAAGCTAACGCACTAGAACATTTATATTCAGTTGCAACGCACAGGCATTGTTCTAGTAAAAATAAAAGTTTTACATGCATTTTATGGTGGGCTGTTAATGAGATAGCAAGCATGTGCGCATGTTAAGATAATAAAAATAGTGAGGATTAAATTTATAAATAGATAGGATTCCATATTTATTCCATCAACAAACTTCGCCACGATCCCCATGTGGGCGGATCGTGTCGAGTTTACTCCGACGGGATACATATTAACTTGGGCCGCAACATGAACTACAGCACGTTTCTGGCGCTACAGATAATAAGCTGAACTTAAACCGAGCAGCTAGCACAAACTTGGTATTTCAGATTAAAATGTCGTAAGCGCCAACGGAATCAACCGGCGGCAGCAGTGGCGGACGGTCCGAGCTGAGTTGAACGAAGAGGTCGAGCTTGTAGACACTGTACTTATCGGGTATGCTCATCTCTGGCACAAGCCTCATGAAGCTGTACCCGCGGGCCATCCGAAACACGCCGGTGCCGCCCACGATGCTGCGCTCGCAGGTGCTCTTGAAGTCCAGAATGGGGCCCAGCACAGACACCGTGCTCCCGCGGAACCTCCCCGCCGTGAACAAGAAGTTGACGGCCGACTGCATGCCCGGTGGGCTCACCAGACCCGCCAGCGCAAACAGGGCTTGGAACCGGCCGCAGAGCGACGAGCGGAGAGGGTCCGGGCCGTCTCGCAGCTCGTTGTCTACCACGCCGAACTGCCCGAAGTTGTCGCCGCCGAGTGGGGACTGCACCGTAATAAGCCGCGTGGCGTTCGGGCCCGTCAGCCTCTCGTGCATGTATACGACTGTGTGCTTCCAAACGTTGTCGCCGGGCCGTGCGCGTGCTACGGCTGCCCACGACGAGGCCAGCAGGAGCACGAGAAGCAGCGGCAGCGGCGAGGAGGAAGCCATGGCCGGCGATGGTAGTATGAACGTACTGGTTTTGTGAGACAACGCTGGTTTGTTGACGGGTGAGGCGCTGCAAGCAGGCTGGTTTCTGCGATATATATAGGCTCCACTCCGTTTCCATCATCTCTTCTTTTTCCATAGAATGTTATTTGCTCACTACAACGCAAAAGTGAAAACTTCGTGGAAGTAGCTTTTACAAAAATCACTAAAGTAGAATCCAGTTATTAAGCCTTCCCTGTCGCACACTCTAGAATTCAACTAAAAGTGAAACGTGTGCGATCATCGCCCATGATTATAAGAAAACTAAGCATGCACACAGTTCGAACCAAATGCTGTGTGATAACTCTTATCATAATGAATCGTATGCATTGTAGAGCACATGGTCCAAATAAAAGAATTGGGTGCGAGGACTAAAAACATGGCAGCTTACCCCAAAATAAGAAAGGTTGGCCGAAGTGCACACGCTACAGAAAAATGGGCCGTGCGTGATCATCGGATAAGCATAACTCTGGCCTCTGGGTTTTTTTTTTCATAAAGGGGGACTCCCCGGCCTCTGAATCAAAAAGATGCATACGGCCTGTGAAATATGGAAGCGTTCCTACTCTTCATACAGGGAGAGCCGCAGGTATATATTGATTCTGACGAGAGACGTCTCGTGGCGTTACAAGTAGAGATCGTTGGAACAACCTCAAGAGATACATGCGGGATAGGGAGAAGAGATAGAAAAGTTAAATAACAAACTAGCTCTATCCCTAACTACCTAACTTGATATACAAGATATGTAACGCATACATTGGTGTCGTGACAATATGATGTTTAACACTCCCCCATAATCAAAACCGAACTAGGTTTAGATTACGACGAAATTCTTCAAAGCTTCTGGTTGGTAGTGCCTTTGTGAACCCGTCTGCAAGTTGATCCTTGGATGGAATGAACCGGATCTCCAACTATTTGTTTGCAACTCTTTCTCTGACAAAGTGAAAGTCTATTTCGATATGTTTGGTTCTAGCATGAAAAACCGGATTAGCATACAAGTAAGTTGCTCCAAGATTGTCACACCAAAGGAGGGGAGTTTCAGTTTGCAGTATTGCAAGCTCATTTAATATAGCTTGGACCCAAATAATCTCAGCTGTAGCATTTGCCAATGCTTTGTACTCGGCTTCAGTACTAGACCTAGAGACAGTAGCTTGTTTCTTTGCACACCAAGAAATCAGATTTGGTCCATGAAAGATAGCAAATCCCCCCATGGACCGGCGATCATCCACACACCCAGCCCAATCCGCATCAGAGAAAGCACTGACTCGAGTGGAGGAGGATCGGTTTATCATAAGACCCATGCTGACTGTATTCTTCACATACCTCAAAATGCGTTTTGCTGCGATCCAGTGAGCTGTGGTAGGTGCATGTAGAAATTGACAAACTTTGTTCACTGCAAAGGAAATGTCAGGCCTAGTAAGAGTTAAGTACTATAGTGCACCAACAATACTCCTGTAGCTGGTACTATCTTCCTGATTCAGTAGTTCTCCTTCTGTCGGGGAGAGAGGTTCTGAACTAGACAAAGGAGTTGGGGAAGGTTTGCAATCCTTCATGCCAATTCTGCTCAATAGGTCAGTAACATTTTTTCCTTGTGACAGATGGATGCCATGCTCAGTTTTCTAAACTTCAATACCTAGGAAATAGTGCAAGTCTCCTTGATCTTTGAGCGCAAAGTCTGTCCTGAGATCATTTAACAGGGCTGTCACTGCTGCATTGGATGAGCTAGTAACAATAATATCATTGACATAGATGAGAACAAACATGGTAGTTTGAATCTTATTGTCAATAAACAAAGATGTGTCAGACTTTGATGGAGCAAACCCAAGTGCTTGCAGTTTCATACTCAACCAAGAGTACCACGCTCGAGGAGCTTGTTTGAGTCCATATAGTGCCTTGTCAAGCTTGCAGACGTGGAATGGTGCATTTTTATCCTCAAACCCAGGAGGTTGTTTCATGTACACCTCTTCTTCCAGAACACCATGAAGAAACGCGTTCTGTACGTCTAGCTGTCTGAGACACCATCCCCTGGAAACAGCAACAGAAAGTACAAGATGAATAGTAGCGGCTTTGACGACAGGACTGAAAGTGTCCTCGTAGTCAATGCCATAGCGTTGTTTAAATCCCTTTGCAACGAGGCGAGCTTTGTAGCGGTCAATTGTACCATCAAATTTTCTCTTAATTCGGTAAACCCATTTGCAGTCAATGAGGTTTGTACCTTCTCGGCGAGGGACTAAGTGCCACGTCTTGTTCCGGTGCAAAGCAGAGATTTCTTCATCCATTGCATGTTTCCATCGTGAGTCACTAAGAGCTGCAGCTAAAGTTTTAGGTTCACTAGATTCTCTTGTCAAACATGTGAGACCATATTTGGAAATATTCTTAGAATTAATTCTTGAAGTAATTCCCTTTTGTAACCTGGTACGTGGTGGTGTAGAGAGTACTGCAGAAGGCGTCGCCACAGAAGATCCAGGCGACCGGATAGGATCAGCAGCGATTGAATCAGTCGCAACAGATCCCAAGGGGATCCAGGAGGGCTGACGGCGCCGGATCCCGAAGGCGCGTTGTGGGCCGCACTGGCCAAATCAGCAGACGGACCCGCCTCGGGAAGGAGCGGGTCGACCAGATGGTAGGGTGAGGGCGCGGGAGTGGAGGGCCCAGGCGTGGGCGAGTGACACGCGGGACCCGCTGGTTGGGTGGGTCGGCACGCATGCAGGGGCACGGGAAAACCCGGTGGAGGGTCAGCCGACCGCACGGATCCCGTGGGAGCCCGGTGTGCTGCGCCTGACGCACCTGGCGCCACCACCTGGGTGGATCCCGAGGGCGATAGCGCTGCAGGAGGCGGGGATCCCGAAGCAGATACGCCAGAAGAGCCCGTGCACATAAAATGTTGCACTTTAGCATTGTTTTGAACCTGATTTTCGGCTGGATTTTCACCATTTTCTTCGCTGGGTCTGGCTGAAACAATAGACTCATGTACACCATTAAGAGAGTTAGACAAATATTGATCATTGCAATTATTTTCTTCCCCACTAGCAAGGCCGGAAAGATGCGAAGGCAAGAGAAGGATTTCTTTTCGAAGAAGGGCGCCGGCATTGGGGTGAAGGGTGGAGAAGGGAAATTGTGTTTCATCAAAAACCACATCGCGAGAGATATAAACTCTCCCAGTGGAGACATCTAGACACTTGACTCCTTTGTGTTGTGCACTATAGCCAAGGACAACGCATTGTTTTGAGCGAAACATAAGTTTCCTATTGTTATAAGGACGAAGATTGGGCCAACACGTGCACCCAAAAACACGAAGTGGTGCATAGTCGGGTTTGACATGCAAAAGGCGTTCGGTAGGAGTTTCATTCTTGATAACACGACTAGGCAGAATATTGATAAGGTGGACAGCGGTGAGAGGGGCTTCATCCGAAAACTTCAATGGCATAGATGCAACAGCAAGTAATGCAAGGCCTATTTCAACAATGTGTCTGTGTTTACGTTTAGCAGACCCATTTTGCTGATGAGCGTGAGGGCATGAAACTTGGTGAGATATTCCCAACTTCTGAAAGAAGGAGTTGAGTTTCTCATACTCGCCGCCCCAGTCAGACTGGACAGCGATGACTTTGCTATCAAACTTTCTTTCAACAAGTGCTTGGAAGTTATGGAAAACTTGAAATACATCGGATCTTTTCTTAAGGAGATAAATCCAAGTATATTTGCTAAAGTCATCAATGAAACTAACATAATATGCATGTTTACCAACAGAGATAGGAGCAGGTCCCCACACATCAGAAAAAATGAGTTGCAATGGTTTGGTAGAGCCACTAGTTGAGACAGGGTATGGTAACTGATGAATTTTGGCTCTTTGGCACGAATCACAAATTGTTTCAGAATTATGCTCTCCAACAACTGGGAGTTTATTCTTGCTAAGTACTTGTTTGACAATAGCAAATGAAGGATGACCTAAACGGGCATGCCATCGCTCTAAGGAGAGTCTAATGGTAGTACAAACTTGTTTATTGAATCTGCTAACTTTGGGAATCAATGGGTAGAGTCCATCCATGCATCTACCTCGGTAGAGGATTTGCTTCGTGACCTGATCCTTGATCAAGAAAAAGAAGGGGTGAAATTCTAAAAACACATGATTGTCAAGAGCAATACGATAAACGGATAAGAGATTCTTTGATGAGCTCGGAGAATGATGAATATTATTGAGATGAATATCTTTATGAGGGGAATGAATAATTGAATGACCAATATTGCTTATCTCCATACCTGTTCCATCTGCATTATGAACTTGATCTTGCCCATGGTATCTCTCATGCATTGTGACCTTCTCGAGCTCGTGGGTGATGTGATCCGTTGCTCCGGAGTCCACATACCAATTGGTGTCTACCCCATATGATGTGTTGGCTGCCGCAGCAACCTTCTTCTTGTCTTCAGCATACTGCCACTTGCATTGCTTTGCTATGTGATTAGTTTTCTTACAAATTTGACACTTGCCTTCATACTCATCATACCCGCGGAAATTGTTGTTGTAGTGGTTTTGGCCGCCCCTATTGTTGGTGTAGAAGGGTCGGCCTCCTCCCTGATAATTGTTGCTGGAGTAATGGCCGCCACCGCCACCACCATAGTGGTTGCCGTGGTCGCCATAATAGCCTCCGCCGCTGCCGCCGTTGTTGGGGTAGTGGCCGCCGCCACCGTTTCCAGTGCCACGACGAGGACCGCCGCCGCCGCCGCGATAGCCCTTGGCCGAGCCACCTCCTCGGCCACGTGATGCAGTGTTTGCTGATGATTTGAAGGCACCAGCGCCCGTGCCCTGGAACATCTCGACCCTCTGATCGAAAGTGGCCACCATGCCGAAGAGCTCATCGACTGTGACATCATCAGGACGCACATCAAGTGCAGAGATTATTGGCTGATAGTCCACGTCAAGACCGGATATGATGTGGGAGACGAGTTCATTCTCTGTGATGGGTTTTCCTGCCGCTGCTAGCTCATCAGCGAGACCGCGCATGTGCCCGAAGTACACAGCAGCGGATTGGGTTCCTTTCTGGGCGTCTGAATGAGTACCATGTGAAATATGGAAGCGTTCCTACTCTCCATACAGGGAGAGCCACAGGTATATATTGATTCTGACGAGAGACGTCTCGTGGCTTTACAAGTAGAGATCGTTGGAACAACCTCAAGAGATACATGCGGGATAGGGAGAAGAGATAGAAAAGTTAAATAACAAACTAGCTCTATCCCTAACTACCTAACTTGATATACAAGATATGTAACGCATACATTGGTGTCGTGACAATATGATGTTTAACACGGCCAACTTATATAAATAAGCAAATAGGTTCAACAAAGGTCTGGCAGTCTGAATGAAAGGAAAAAAGCTCACAGAGAGCAAAACAAAGTAAGCAAACATGAGGCCACAACCGGCTGGCAAAAGAAAGATAGGAAAACTAATTGCCTATCCTATTACATGACCGCCATCCAAACCGGTTGAAAATAGCCCGAGCTACCATCTCCCACCGGATAGATCCAGTAACCAAACGCTCCCTGGCCTCCGTCGGAGTGAGTAGCGACCACATACGGATCAACGCAGTGGCTCGGAAGATAACCTGCAAAAAATGAATATTTGTTGTTCTATTAAAAACCAAATCATTCCTGCAGTTCCAAATTGCCCACAATAGAGCACATACTCCTAAGCGAATGTGTCTCGCTGTTTCGGGATCTATCCCGTTAAGCCACGTCCCAAATAACGTGCTAACAGAATTCCGGGGGGGTAATGTTAAACGCTATGTGAACCGACCGCCATAAAGTTTTTGCTAACGGGCAGTCAAGAAAGAGGTGTTTGATGGATTCATCCCTATTACAAAAAGTGCATCTTGTAGGTCCTGTCCAGTTGCGCTTTACCAGGTTGTCCTTAGTTAAAATGACTTGTTTATGCACAAACCACATAAACACTTTAATTTTCAAAGAAACATTGACTTTCCAAACATATTTGGAACTAGGAATAGAATTAGAATTGATAACATCCATATACATGGATTTAACCGAAAACTCTCCATTCCTAGTAAGCTTCCAGCGCAACTGATCGGGCTGTTGAGAAAGCTGAACCTCCATCAGTCTACTCACAAGATGGATCCAGGCTTCCCAACGGCTTCCGGCAAGCGTCCTCCTGAAGTGAATATTGAGAGGGATGGACTGAAGCACTGATGCAACGGAATCGTCCTGTCGTTGAACAATGCGATATAGGGACGGATATTGAAGCGCTACGGGTGTTTCCCCTAGCCACGTATCCTCCCAGAATCTCGTGGTGGTACCATTCCCGCCAATAAACTTTGTCCAATTGAAAAAAACCGATTTAACTCTCATCAGTCCTTTCCAGAAAGGTGAATCCGTCGGCCTCACTGTTACCTGGGACAAAGTTTTGGAGTGAAGGTACTTACTACGGAGAATCTGCGCCCATGTGGCCTTCGTTTCAACAGATAACTTATACAGCCACTTACTGAGAAGGCATCTGTTATTTACTTCAAGATTCTCAATGCCAAGACCCCCTTGGTCTTTTGGTCTACAAATGATGTCCCATCTGGCTAGTCTGTATTTTCGCTTTAGTTCATCACTCTGCCAGAAGAATCGGGATCGATAGAAGTCCAGCCTTTTCCTAACTCCAACTGGAACCTCAAAAAAAGACAAGAGAAACATAGGCATACTCGTGAGAACCGAATTAATAAGAATTAATCGGCCTCCGTATGACATGAGCTTGCCCTTCCAGCAGCTCAGTTTCTTCTCAAATCGATCCTCAATACACTTTCATTCTCTGGTTGTTAGCTTATGATGGTGAACTG
The DNA here is from genome assembly GCF_018294505.1 of Triticum aestivum. Taxonomy (NCBI): domain Eukaryota; kingdom Viridiplantae; phylum Streptophyta; class Magnoliopsida; order Poales; family Poaceae; genus Triticum; species Triticum aestivum. The sequence continues at coordinate 512,408,313 of NC_057805.1, read as the reverse complement.
GTATAACTAAATATGTAAAAGGTAAAGCCCCCAATTCGCACCCAAACAATTGCCTATAAGCCTCTTGTTCCTCATTGGCTCTTCCAAAACAGAACAATTCGCTTTTATGAAAGTTAATCTTTAACTCGGTCAATTGTTCAAATAAGCATAACACCAGCTTCATGTTTCTCGCTTTTGCCAAGTCATGCTCCATAAAGATGATAGTATCATCGGCGTACTGTAGGATAGACACACCTCCATCAACTAGATGAGGCACCAGGCCACCTACCTGACCAGCCTCCTTAGCCCTTTCTATTAGAATTGCCAACATATCGACTACAATGTTGAACAAGATAGGAGACATCGGATCACCTTGTCTCAGGCCCTTATGTGTCTGGAAATAATGACTTGTGTCGTCATTCACTTTAATTCCAACACTCCCTTTTTGCGTGAAAGATTCTACCTGGTGTCGCCAGACTTGATCAAAACCTTTCATACGCAAGGCCTGTTGAAGAAAAGGCCATTTGACTTTATCATACGCTTTCTTGAAATCCACCTTGAAAACAACTCCATCTGGTTTTTTCGTGTGAATTTCGTGGAGCGTTTCATGAAGGACCACAACCCCTTCTAGGATGTTCCTGTCCGGCATGAAAGCAGTTTGGGAATGCTGCACCACAGAATGCGCAATCTGCGTGAGCCTATTGGTCCCTACCTTGGTGAAAATTTTGAAACTACCGTTAGGAAGACAGATCGGCCTGAACTGCTCAATTCTCACAGCCTCTGTTTTCTTACGAAGCAGAGTGATCGTTCCAAAATTCAGGTGAAACAACTGAAGTTGTCCAGAGAATAAATCATGGAACATCGGTATCAAATTCCCCTTTGTAATATGCCAGCACTTTTTATAAAACTCCGTCGGAAATCCATTCGGCCCTGGAGCCTTATTATTTTTCATCTGTGAAATGGCTTCAAACACCTCTTTCTCCGAAAATGGGGCAATCAAAATATCATTCTCTTCTGCAGCAAGCTGAGGAACATCCTCAATCCTAGACTCATCCAGGGATACACAACTATCCTCCGGAAGCCCAAACAACTGCTTGTAGTATTCGGTTATGTATAATTTTAGGTTTTCCTGTCCTAAAATCGTTCCTTCGTCTTGCTCAAGCTGAAAGATTCTTTTCTTTCTGTGCTTGCCATTAGCGATCATGTGAAAGAATTGAGTGTTCGCGTCCCCCTGGACAACTTTGCGAACCTTAGCTCGCAGCGCCCACTTCAATTCCTCTTCACAGAGAAGTTCTTTCAATCTCATTTCCGCATCAATTTTAGCATGAAGCTCCATAGTTTCTAGAATTGTGGACTCGCCTTTTAAATCTAGGGACTGAATAAGTGTAAGGAGCCTTTCCTTTTCAGCCTTATAAATCCCACTAAGATGTTTAGCCCACCCACGTAAGAAGATTCTCAAGTGCCTAATCTTATTCTGCCATCACTCCATGGAAGACCGACCTCCTACATCTTTAGCCCATTCCCTGGCTATCAGATCCAAGAAGCTTTCTCTTTCGAACCACGCCAATTCAAAAGAAAAAGTATTTTTGTTCCCCATATGTGTTGCCTCACTTGAGTCAACCAGTAGGGGGGTGTGGTCAGAGATTCCCCACGATAACGCTTGGATTGTGACCAGGGGAAATTTCTGCTCCCATTCGACGCTCACTAGGACTCGATCCAGTTTCTCAAACGTCGGGTTTGGCAAATTATTAGCCCAAGTAAATTTTCTACCCAAAAGCTCTATCTCTCTCAGATCCAAGCTTTCAATGACAGTATTGAACATAAACGACCACCTGCCGTCAAAGTTATCATTATTCTTATCCTCTCTCCTTCTAATAATGTTAAAGTCACCCCCAACCAAGATTGGAAGCTGCTCAGAGCCGCAGATTTGGACAAGATCTGCCAAAAACTATGGTTTGAGTTCGGGTTGTGCGGCACCATATACCGCCACCAATGCCCAATTAAACCCATCGGCCTTTGATCTGACCCGAAACTTAACTGCGAAGTCTCCCATGACCACACTCCAGACTTCCAGCGACTCACATCTAACCCCAAGTAAGATCCCACCTGATCTTCCTCTCGGAGGTAGGCAGTGCCAATCAAAATCGACACCTCCCGATAAAGTATTTAGAAACTGGGGAGAGAAATTGTCTCTGCCAGTTTCCGAGAGGGCGATAAAATCCAACCTATGTTCGATAGAAGCATCTGCAAGAAACCTTCTTTTAGCCAAGTCTTTCAGACCTCTGCTATTCCAAAAGATCCTCTCATATTTCATGATGAAATTTTTTAGTGGTATGGATCCTAGCACTTCTACGTACCGCTGAAGCGGGATAAATCTTCCGCTTCCACTTGCGTTTAGGTTTGTTTTGATCCTCCACCCGGTCCTCACAACCGGGCTCCGTGGACCTAACTACCTCAGTCTCGACAGGATCATCCTCTTCCTCTGTCTTAGGAAGGGATGGTGCAAGATCCGCACAAAAGATATCGAGAACCCTGACTCCCAACGCATCTATGTCAGAATCATTCATGGGTTTGACCGCTGCTAAATTTCGGATCATCTCTAAAGCGCGCTCCGCTTCAAGATCCAGGATATCGTTCACGGAATTTGAAATTTTGCTAGCATTACTACCAAGTGAAACTCCTAACTGATTTGCATTATGAACAATCTCATCATTGGTAAAATGCGAAATGGAATTGGAAGTGTTGACCGACATACCAGTAGTGACCTCAATGTCACGAAGTTTGGCCGCCCGCATAGCGCACCGCTGCTATATGTCATCAACCTCCATAGATATGACAGGTCAGTCAATTTACATCGAGCATGCTTATCCCAAGCCGGAGATGGGGAGGCCGTGGTGTTCCCCGCGGCGGCGAGCCATGACATGCCCAAAGAAGAGCCACGATGTTGCCAAAGGAGGACATGAAGGACATTGACGACTACCAGAATCGTCGTGTTTGCCAACTGGTCCAATATTTTACAAGTGTATTTTACTTTGCACCCGGCAAACAAATCCATAGCCGAGTGCGGTAGGGAAATCATTTGGAAACAACTTCGCAATCAACATTTCAATGTTTTGCCTAGTATTCAAGTCGGTAAAGAACGGACTTTGACGAGTGTTTCTAAGAAACACTTGGCAATTGGTTTCCATTTTTTTCCTTGTTTTCCATTTTTATTCTTTTATTTTATTTTCTTCTATCATTTCTTCTTTTATTTTATTTTCTTCTCTTTTCATCTCTTGACAACATAAGGACTATTAAGAAAGGTTGTCCAACAACAATGCTCAAGGAAGAGAACGATGAGCAATCACAATTGTAGCCGGAACAAACCACTGAATGCGAGATCTGAGATCGTAGGTTTTCACCCTGAAGATCAAGTTTGAGCAATCTCCAAGAAAAGTCTTCAATAAAGTAACAGTGCGAAAATATTTTCTTGTCATTCGTTTCTTTGGTTTATTTGCCGCTTTTATAGTTTAAGAAAATCACACGAATATTTCATTACTGTTTTGCCTATCTTCTTCTTGATTAATATGAATTACATAACAACAACAAAAATTATATGTCCTTGTTGCTGCTCTTTTTGGTTCTACGTGCTTTTTCAATTACTTTTTACGTGGTTTTTATGCTTCTTACTTGCTCCCAGACTTTAGAGAAAACAAGACGACAAAAACGATTATGTTTCTGGTTGCATCTTCTTGCGTCTTATGTTTCACAAAAGAGAAAACTAGAAATATATTTATCCTCTTTATTTGCTTTTGTGTGTTACCTAATGAAGAAGATTTGCTTGTTTCCTTTGGTATAGTTCTACTGTTTTGCAGATTCTAGCTACTAGTGCATAGTCATGGATGTACTTGCATATTATCATTTAAAAAACTGTTCATATAGAGCAAGGGATAGGCAATAATGATGAAAACTTGGCGAGTGACCGTGGTATAGGGATCAGAATATTATTTTTTCTGTCCTTCGCTTGCTTATGTGGGTCCTCTGTGTCTGTGTCTGTGGGGAGTTTGTGCAATTCTCTGGCTTGTCATAAAGAAGAAAAATTCAAGCCTGTATAGCATGACGGAGACTGAAACTGACTCAGAGGTTTCATCCAAAGCATCAATAACACTGCACTTATCATTACTGCAACGTCCAGAAAAATCTGCAATGTTCCAATCATAGTCGCAGCCAAAATCAGGCTCAGTCTCTAAGAGGTGTTAAAGGGATAGGGTGTACGTGCATGTGGTCGTAGAGGTGAGTGTATGTGCGTGTATATATAAACGTTTGTGTCTAAACTGTGTTTCAAAAATAAACTTCTTTTCTTTTGCGGGAAATTTTTGATCTATTCATCTTCAATCATGACAGTACAACGAATACTAGAAATAATAAAAATTACATCTAGGTCCATAGACCACCGAGCGACGACTACAAGCATCGAAGCAAGCCAAAGGCGCACCGCCGTCGTCACCCCTCCATCGCCGGAGTCAGACACAACTTGTTATAGTAGAAAGTCGGAAAGTCGTCTTGCTAATGCCCAATAGGACCAGCGCACCGGAACAACAATTGCCATCGATCAAGAATAATTGTGTTCCAAAAACAAATTTGAAGACCCAGTAGACTATCCTGTCCTCGACAAGGATGTGCAGCTACTGCTATGAATTGATTTTCGTGTGACTTTCTGTTGCATCGGTTGGCTGCTCGCTCGAGCACTTCCTTTGGTCGAAAATCGCACCGACGGGGCAAAATTGAAAGCGAGTCAGTGCGGAATGATACAACATAGATGGGCGAGAGTAGAAGGCTCGTCAGTGATATCAAGCCGACAATGATGCATGTCATCACTCACCGGCCATATATACGGGCGGTCAGTGATGCCTTTGTCCTCTCAAATTGAACTATCATCTTGTATAGTTATTACCTACCGATAGTATATATGGTCAATCAGTGATGACTTATTTGTTGACCTGGAATAGACATCACTGACCAGTGGCCACAAACCAGGCAATAATAAAATGGATTCTAATAGTGTCCTCACAATCTCCTACTCAGTCCAAGATTCCCCCTTGATTGCCAGTCAAACCAAATCCACCCATATGCTTCATTATTAAGTTAACATTGAGTTGATCGCTCATACCATTCACGAATACCAAACAACCCACTCCAATTTTTTTTTCTTATGATAAAGTAAAAAAAATCTTTTGGTAATTCCCTACATATTTACTTTAAATAGTCAACAAATGCATGCTACTCTTGGTGAATTTCTACATTGCAAAGAAATATATAGATGAAGAAAATATTATCAATTGTGCATCTTGCCTTGGTGGTTGTTGTGGCAATCAAACTCCTGAAAGTAATTTTCTTTGCACTCCAGACAATCTAAAGTAAAAATGAATAAATGAAAATACGCAACAAGCTCCAAAGCAGTGCAATAAAAGTATCGAAAGAGAACAAAATAGTGAAGTCCAAAAGAACAACACACACAAAATATTACCCTCTAAATATAATTTTTTTGTGTGAAAAACTTCCAATCTATTCATCTTCAATCATGGCGGTACAAAGAACAACATATGTAATAAAAATTACAACCATGTCCGTGTACCACCTAGCGACGACTACAAGCACTGGAGCGAGTCGAAGGCGCACCGCCGTCATCGCCCCTCCCTCACCGGAGCCTGGAAAACCTTGTTATAGTAGACAGTCGGGAAGTCATCGTGCTGAGGTCCCATAGGACCAGCGCACCAGAGTAGCAACCATCGCCGTTGAAGAAACTCGTATATCAGAAGTAACAAACCTGTAAACACCTAAACAAAGACGAACAAAGCCCAGATACAAATAGATCCACTTAAGACCAGCACCGACCGAATCTCGCAAGATCCGACGGAGATAAATCTCCACAGGCCCTCCGACGATGCTAGATGCACCACCAAGATGGAGATAGAACGTGGGAGACATTATTCTTACTAAGAGACATCGCCGCCACACATCCCGAACCAAGGCACTGAATCTAACAAGAACGAGAATGGGATCCCTCCCGCTGGGAGGGGGGGCGAGATGGAACGGACCGGCGACGGCGCCGACGGTAGGAGAAGAGCTTTTCTTGTGGAGGAGGAAAGAAATCTAATGGACAATATAATTGTTGTGCGCTCTCTTAAATCAATTCCTGCTCTATGGATAGTTTTTAATGTGATTTAGTTTTTTTATATCAGGTTTTAACTCAAAAATAATCTGTGCTTTTGGAATTCTAGCCAAATAGGCCCAAATTAAATAATGAACTTTGAATAGTGATTAAAAACCTAGAAACTTTGGATCGAAATTGTTTTTCTTTCCGGTTTCACCTTAGATTGAATATGCAAAAGGAATCATTCAAAAATGCTCTATTGAATTAATTAAAGTTGAATAAATTATGTGTATTAGATAATATTGGAATTCAATTTAAGCTGACTTGATAAAACACCTTGGTTTGAGGTGAAAGGGTGCTTCAGGAAGCTTAGTATACAAGAAAAGTCATCTCGAAAGGTGCTATAGAATTTAAGTTATAGCCAAATTTAGGTTTCAATTCAAATTTGAGAAAGAAATTAATGATTTCTCTGGCTAGAAAATTCAAATAATGAATATGCAAAAACATCATTAAATTTTGATTTATAGATTGAAAGTTATAAGATTTTAATGTTTTATGGGCTTTTCAGTAAAAGTTACAGGATTTGGCGCGAGAGGGAGATATGACATGGCCAGGGCGCATTACTATTTTTTAGCATGGTACAATCATATATATTCATATACACGCACATACACTCACTCCTATGAATACACTCACGCACACCATATCTCTATGAGCACTAGTGAGATTCTAAGCCGGTACAACATCTTCAGATTGACAAAATCACCTCAGGGTGCATTTCTAGTGTTTAAAGGCAAGCCGTCCAACGCCGTTATGCTTTGATGCAACAATCTTTACTTAAGTGGTCGGCCACTTTCTCCCAATTCTGAATCAGCTTTGGATGTATGTTTAGCGAGCCATCTCTTTTCTTTCCAGTAGAAAGAAAAACTTGGACAGGAGAGATATGCAACTTTCTGGGAGCAATAAACGCCACTGTTTGTCCTACTAGTACCACAGCATTAATCATGCTAGTTTTGGTACGAGAAATAGTACGAATTAATATCCTCTTTTATTCCACCGTACTTGGATAAGGAATGGATATGTAATAATAGTACTCCAATGTAGGCCTAACAAACTTGAGGACCCAGCATAAGTTCCCGTCCTTGAAAAGGATGTGGGCAGCTACTGTTCTGCATTGATTCTCGTATGACTTTGCATTGCGTCGGTGTGCTGCTCACTCGAGCAATGCCTTTTGTGCAGCGTACCACCGTATATCCAGGGGCGGAGCCAGGATTTGTACATGAGGGGGCGAGCAAAATAATTCTCGTTCTAGAGACACCAATACAAAATACTAGTCTTGAAACACTACCATGATCCCTCTTATATTTTGTGCTTCTAATTCTAGTTTGTCCTGAAAAATGTGCAGATCATCTGTTTGGCATCGCAATTGGATTGGGGTTAGTAATATATGAGCCACTTGAAGAAATGAATCTATTTTTTTGTTTTTATTCTTCCTCCTCATCCGTCAATTATTGAAACATTAAACAATGAGTGAAATTAGATATCTAAATCACAATATTACTGCATCTAATAAGTAAACTAAGCATTGCTTCAAACGAAGAGTACTAATTCATAAAGATTTAAGAGTGGTGTACCATAATTCCTTGAAGTTAACTTGTTGATGTATGATGCCGGTGAAGCGGGTAAGCAGCTACTGTCTCTCTTGTGGGTTTAATTACCGCTGGAGTGGAGTACTGGAGTGCTCTGTGTGGCTCATCCCCACGACGGCGGTAGTACAAAGAGATGACGGAAGACGGCGCAGGACGTTCAGAGCCATCAGACCTAGAAGCCACGGACGTAATTACGGGAAGGGTAGGAAATTTTCCTACTTACACTTATGTAATGGCTGCACATAATCTTTTTTTTCTGATGCGTACATACAACTAGCGGGTTAAGCTATGCTTTCTCTAATTTGGGTCTTTGGGCTGGAAAGTCATGATGTCAATAGCATGATTATGCGTAAGCCTACTACTTCCCCTTTGGGGTAGAGTAATGCTGCTACAGCGATAGACACCATGTAGTTCTTTTCTTCAACACGAGCATCAACAATGATATATTTCTTTGAGGTTATTTCATAAATACCCATTTTATTTTATTTACATATATGCATGTCACTCTGGCTTCTAGATGTATATATGCATTTATGAGTATATTTTCGTCTAAATTGGAAGAACTAATTAAATTTGACATTATGTATTATTAGGTATACTATGTGTGGCAAATAATCATTTGATCTGTTATTCTATGTTTTTACAAATATTCCTTGCAAGGAATGTTATAAAGCTTTTTAATAAATAGAACATCCTAAAAAATCAGAGAACCGAAGACAAAGATAAATCTTACAAAAAATATTCCCTTTTGAGTGGGCTGAGTTTTGCAATGACTACCTTCTGTAGTGTAAGTGAGTTAGATACTGTCACGATGGTACTTGAGTTGGCCACTGGTACACTATTGCATGAGTTGGACACTCGTACAATGGTACTTGAGTTGGAACACTGGTACACTGTTGCGTGAGTTAGACACTGGTACACTGTTGCGTGAGTTGGACACCGTTGCGTGAGTTAGACACTGGTACACTGGTAAGTTAGTCGGACACTGATACCTAACTAGGTGTTATCTTCTGTGTGAGATGATGAAGAAGAGAGCCATGAGCAAAGCTAATCATGTTTTGATTGAAACGTCAAAACATACCTATCACTAGCCTGTTACGTCTTCTTTTCCGATAGACGAACTTTTTCAATTGGAAAGCGATTTAGACACAAATCAAGTTCATTGGTACCCGTCTACCTCGCTGTGTCTTCTTCTTTGGTTCGATACTGAATCAAGCAAATTAAGCTCCGTGAATTTTAAAATCGCAAGAATAGAAAAAACATAGGATTAAAATGTCATGCTCATCACATAATAGGAAAACCAAAGGATTCTTTTAAAAAAGTTTGAGTGGATGCTAGAACAACTAACATGACAAATTCTAAGAATTCTAATCCTCCAAAATTCCTAATATCCTTTGAATCAAAGGAGCTCTTCAGCCGTGGAAGCGATGGATGCTTTAATTCCTATGGACGTGGACTACAGTATTCTTGTGAACAGTACTATAATGCATGTCGCGTACACAGTATTTATTACATTAGCCTAGCACTACTGTTTCAATCTTCTATCCACTATCCGTCCATGTACCATATGCTTGCCATGGGCTGCAGCCTAGCATCCCCCCTTTATGATCTAGGGATGCTAGATGGGGTCATTTTGCTGCACACGGTAACCACGAATTACCAGTGATGAACACATTGCTCGCCAGCGAAGTGCAAAATACGCACCTCACATGTAAGCTTGCTGCGGTAGTGTGGTTCAGGCGTTTGCAGGCCCAACACGTGACGCCAGATTGAGCGTTCCAACCCACGCTGCGAAGGAGCTCACTATGTGTATTTTAGAACGGAATCGAAAAACCATACCTAGAATAAACCAAACCGAACCAATTTTATGGTTTTTATGATTTCTTGTTTCAGTATGGTATGAACATACTCCCTCCGGTCCTTTTTACTCTGCATATAAGAATTGTCTGAAGTCAAACTTCATAAAGTTTGAAAATAATTATATGAAAAAATATCAACATATACCATGCTAAAGGTATACAATATGAAAATAAGTCATGACACATCTACTGATATTGATTTCATATTGTGTATGTTGGTATTTTTTCTATAAAGTTGGTCAAACTTTACGACGCTTAACATTAGACAAATCTTATATGCGAACTAAAAAAGAGTACCAAAAAGGCGAACGGTTAATATAGCAAGAAAAATTAAAAGAATATGTATATTTCTTGAGCCAAACAACCATACAAGTTGTCATTTTCTTATATAGTAGCCAAATTCCCTGCTATACATTTTTCTTGTAGCATAGTCATTTCTTTCTTAAAAAATGCTAAGCATGCCCATACCATCAAGGTACGAATCCATGCATTCATATATACTTATATATAGTTATATACTGTTTTGTGGGAAAAAAAAGTATGTGTTTTGAGTCATACGTTTGCAAATTATTATTATATCATTTTCAATTTTGCCTCAACTTTGGCTATTATGGTATATACCGAAACAATGCCAAAATAATTTGGTGTATCCCAAAACCGTACCGTATTTTAATTTCAAACTGTATTTACCAAAGTATTCATACTGTACAATCCGAAAACCCGTATTAACCGACCCATGTAAACTGAATGCACATAGTGAGATGGAGCCTTCTCGCCTTTGTTGTATCTGTCTTTCATCAATATTTGTTTGTAAGATTCGGCACCAATAACCCGATCTAAACATTGACACCATGTATTTTTTTTCATACACCTGCCTTATAATTGCAATCTTAAATTCCTTGCTCTTATTCCACATATACCCATCTTATTCAAATCACATATATGCATGTCACAGCTGCCTTACAGACATACATGTTTATCAGTATACATTCATCTAAAATGAATGAACTTAATAAATTTGACAAGATTTACTGCAAGGTACCTTGTGGGGCAAGCGTGTATTCATCGTTTTATTTTCCTTCATCATAATTTCTACATATATTCCTTGCAATGAGTTAATGATATGATTTTCTTATAACTACAAGATAGAAGATGACAAAGATAAGCAAATGGGACAAGCTTTAGGAGCGGTGGCAGATTCTTTAGACTTGCGGTGCTGCCCGTAGCGTAAATGAGTTGGTTAGGCATCAAGGCTTCGTGTTGTCATTTACCGAGGTTGTTATTTTCTTCTCTCCTTTTTGACTTTTGAGCGAATGGAGTGTTATCTGTTATCTGATGATGACGCAGAGCAGAGCTGTGAGCAAAGGTAATCTCGTTAATTTGATGTGTCACAACATACATGTCATGTTTTCTTTTCGGAGAGACGAACCTTTTCTGTTGGAAAGCAATTTTGGCGTAAATCTAGTTCGCCGGTACCCATCTACCTTGCTGCGTCGTTTTCTTTGGTTAGAAACAAAATAAAGCAACCATGAAAAGTACTAGTCAGGAAATTAAACTCGGTGGACTTGGCCAAGCCATCTACGACACCTCTAAGTTGTGGAAGCGATTGGGAGTTTTAATTCTTGTGAACTACCGGTGGAACGTCAAACCATCAACAAACCTTTGATAATTGTTGTGCCTTGATAATGAGATAAGTTGTCCTGTAAATCTGACAATGACAATGCATGCATGTAATCTTTCTGAAGGCGATGTCTTGGAGGCATGATGAACTCCACAATGAAAATACGTGTTGTCAACTTCGTTCGACACTGAGTATTCCATCGTTCTTGAGAGTATTGATGTTCTTAAAAAGACGTGGAAGCGACACACGCATTAATTCTTGTGGGCTACTGGTGGCTCGTCGAACCATCAACTAACCAATGAATAGAGGTGTGACTTGATAATGAGATGACGCGCACTGTAGATCCAACAACAACAGTGCACGCATGACCTCTATGATGAAATCACGTTCTGGAGACTCCGATTTTACACTGAATGTTGTATCTGTTAGCACAAGGATCAAAAAGATAAACATAAGTTTGTTCTATCTGGACACACAACTTTTCTGGCCTTTTTTTTATTTCACTTGTATAGGTATCAAAGAGCCGACCTCGTGTCCAGCACAACCTACGATACTTGCCCAGCATGACGCAACCCTGATCACAAACCATTCAGGTTTAAACTTGCATTCTATCACTAAGAGATTGATGCTCCAACGACTCAGAATGAAGCCTAAACTTATTCTACATTTTACACAGTTGGAACATAAATTTACGTTCTCTTTACATGGAACATAAACTGAAAATCTCTTTACAGAATGGGACATGAAACATAACCTTACATTGTTGCTATTTTTATGATTATATAAAGGCTCACATTCACCCCCTAATCACATTACCATAGATACTTAACTAGCTTTGCTCCAATCTCTTATGCATCTCCTGGAACTTCACCCTCCCAAGTGACTTCAGCAAAATATTTGCTAGTTGATCGTTGGTGTTGGCATACTCAATATCCACATTCGCTTCTTCCACACACCCTGGAATGCAATGGAACCTTGTATCTATGTGCTTGATGAACTGGATTCTTGCACAAAGGTATGGTGGATGTATTGTAAACCTTAAGCTTCACTTGCCTCGGTTGTTCACCCATCAAGTCTACATATAACCTTTCGAGCCAAACCCCTTCACATGTTGCCTAGCTGCTGCAATGTACTCAGCTTCACAAGCTGAAAAGTGCAACTACCTTCTGTTTATGCGTCAACCAGGAGAACATTTTTTTCAAATGAAATATGCAAGGCCAGTAGTGCTCTTCCTACCGTCCAGATCTCCTACCATATCACTGTCGCTATTGTTATGAATATGCGATTAATCATTATCTAGAGGCCAAAGCGAACATATATACAAGTACACGAGGAAGGCCAAAGGCCAAAATACAGAAAGCCAAATGGCAACATATATAATATAGAAAGCCAAAGGGCAATAACTCTAACACCCCCCCCCCCCCAAACTCATGGTGGATCCACAACACTGAGTTTGGAGAGGTAAAATCCATGTTGTGCTCTAGTCTGAGCCTTCGTGATAAAGTCCGCCAGCTGTAACTCGAAAGGCACATACTGAAGAGCAATAACATGGTCCTGGACACCAGCGTGCACAAAGAAAGCATCAACACCAATATGCTTGGTAAGCTCATGCTTCACGGAGTCTTGCAATACTGGTAGCACATGTACTGTCTAACAAGAGTGTAGTAGGTGTAGTAAAAGAAACACCAAAATCCTCGAGTAACCGGCGTAACCAAGTCACCTCTGACATGAGAAGAGCCATAGCTCGTAACTCAGCCTCTGCACTCGAACGGGAAAGTGCAGTTTGTTTCTTCGTCTTCCAGGCAATGAGAGAACCACCAAGAAAGACACAGTAAGCAGAAAGTGAATGGCGATCTGAAGGATCACTAGCCTAGGTAGCATCCGAATAGGCCTGGAGTTGTAATGAGGTGGAACGAGGAAAAAAGATACGGGGTGAGATCGTGACACGAAGATATCGTAGAACACAAAGAAGGTGACTATAGTGAACCGAAGTGCCACCAGTACTCTTGTGAAACAGTATTAGGATGCATGCCACGTACATAATATTTATTGCCGCAGCCTAGCACTGTTGTTTCCATCATCTATCCGTCATCCGTCTAGCTGATAGGTACATGTGGAAATCTTATGTACTATGTAGCAATAGTCCATGTACCTATCAGCTAGTAAATCGGGTACAGTCCAATATGCATTTGGTGGGCTACTAGCGCAGCATAGCATAGCATCTAATGACCATTTAATGTAAATAGTCAGTGTACCCATATTGGGAGTAATTTCAATAGTCACATAGGGTCCAACTCTATAAATTTACTTATGTGGCAATGATTTATTAAGAAGAGAGATGATTTGAGTAACATCGCTAATTACTCATACTATGGGTAACATCACACATACCAAAACAAGATGAGTTTACAACCAAATAAATAAAGCGTTGCATGACACCACACATATGTTACTCCCCACTATATATAGAGGTAGTAACATATGCATATTACTAATCTAAGTTACTCCCCACTGTGGATAGTTATAGCATAGCGTAGCATAGCATGTGATGGGCTAGTTGGGTTAATTCTGCTGTAGTCGGTAATTAGCAGGGTAGGGTACGCAGCTAAATGACCATTTAATGGCTAGCCCTTAGGCTAGTCATGGTGGGAAGTAACTTAGACTAGTAACATGTGCTTGTTTTACTAGTCTATGCCCTAATATATGTGTAATATCATGCAAGCCATCATTTACTAAGATGTATAGTACTCATTTTGTCATGGGATACGTTATGTTACGGTAACATATTAATATTTTGTCGTGGGATACTCATTTAGTACTCTCTCCGTTCGGAAATACTTGTCATAAAAATTGATAAAAAGAGATGTATCTAGACCTAAAATACATTTAGATACATCCCCTTTTATCCATTTTGATGACAAGTATTTCCAGACGGAGGGAGTATCATGCAAGCCATCATTTATTAAGATGTATACTATTTTGTCTTGGGATACTCATTTATATTTTGTTAGTTGAATTCATGTCAAACTTTGGCTCAAAATAAAAGGATCCTAATAAACCCGGACAGAGGGAGTACCATCACATGAGTAGATAGCATGGAAGATAGTACAGTTTGTATTCCGTGACAAACCCCATGCATGGACTCTCAGCCGTCTTGGCTATATGCCCAAAACAATATAGGCAAAGATATTCTAGAGAATATGAAAAGTATTCAGTATTGAGATACATATTTGGATTCATATCCTAAATTGACACACACATTTGTGGCTTTCTATCGGCGGTGGTCTACCAACTTATTCATAACAAAACCTAGTGCTCTCTACGTCTGCATCCTGGGTCGCCTGCAAGCGACTCCGAAGGTGCCACCGCCACCGACTAAAACCCTAGCCACTGGGGGTCCATCCCCTCGCTGCTGCTGAAGGAGGCCATCCGGCGGCAGACGGCGGGGGCGGGATGTCCATTTCCTCTTCCCATGCATCTCCTTCCCCACCTCCAGCTCAAACCCCAAATCAACCCCTACTATGCATGTTTCGACGACGCACGGTTGTGTTCCAGCATGTGCGGTTTGGCAACTTCGCCTAGATTGACGTGATGCTAAATATGTGGACGTCCCGAGCAAGAGCCGATTGGATCGTAATGGAGTTGTGCATCACACATTGCCCGTGCCTTGAAGAATCTGGCTCCTTACTGATGGGATGAGGGCGGTGTAGCCTCTGGAATGCCACACATGGTTGCCGTCATGGATGCCACCTCACCCTCTCCTTCCGATCCACACGTTGTCAAGGCCTCAATGTGGCCTTGGTGTGGTGCCATCACCGCCGAGGGTAGTGGGCCTAGATGAGGTTCATGGGAACCTTCAACCTCACAATACAGCGACACCATTGGGTATGTCCGGTAAGCGATTACCAAGGTCTTGCGGTGATGATCTTGGGGGTTATGTTTGAAGAGATCGGCAATGCTAGGAGGAGAAAGAACTCCATTAGATGGGGAAATGGCAACACTTTCACTGCTCGTCCCTCAAACTCGGTTTAGTTTGCATATGTCTACGTCAAAACCATGTGTGTGGCAATTGTGAGCCGGACAATAGGTGTATTGCAGCAACATTCTTGGCAAGTGGGGGCAGCATCACAGGTTGAATTCGTTTTCTGTGGTATTCATTTGGGTATCGAGTCTTGATTCCAGGGTGAAAAACCTAGGTGTGAGTGACCTTCGTAGGTTGTACCTGGTAATGACAGATCTCTATCTGTTTTCTTGCCGTAGGCATTGTTTGAAGATTACTCGGACTTTGGTCGTAGATCGGGCTACGACAACGCTTGTCTATTGTTCCCTTCCTAGAGGCGTCGCTCTTGGAGAAACTCTTTCGCGGTACATGTGTTGCTAATGGTGGTGGTTGTTTGTGCTGCTTCATTGATTGCTTTGGAGGGTTGTTTTTCTTTTCTTTGTTTTTCATCCGCTTGCCATGGTTTTTGTCTTCTTTGACTTTGTTTTTGGCCGGCATATTTCTTTGTGTGTGCATAGGTGTCGATTGTGTGCATCCTAGTTGTGCATCCACTTGATAATTCATGATGAGTAAATAAAAAGCATCCTTTATCGAAAAAGGTACATTCATAATAATCATTTTATGACTTTTAGATAAAATAACAAAGACCTTTAAAATATATATTTTTATGAAACTAGACCATACGTTACATGTATATGTACAATTATGAAGATTTATCTTCGAGATGTTTCATAAATTAAGAATATCTTGGTTGTGATCCACGAGAAAGAGCCTCCACTAACCAAATGGCTACATGATATTCAAAATTGGATCAGTGTGCCAACTGAACAGAGTTGAATTTTGTGAACCATAAAAATAATACACTCAAAATAGGAGCATGAACGTGTAAATACAAATTCTGCTCCATTGGGTGGAAAAACTCTTAAATAATTTGAGCTCAAATAAATATGTATTGTTAAATCAATGTTTATATTTACCATCCATGCATAAGTGTAAAGCTCCGGACACACTCCATGGTTACCGGCCGCTACTCCTGACAGGATCAACACCGGTCCCATAGATCAACTTCCCAGTCTCAGTTGGTCGCCCATCCTGAAATTGCCCCAAGCAGAACACGCTTAACTTTGGAGAACCTTTTGAATGGGCTCCCAAAAAGAAAGAATTCATTATTGATATGATTAGTCTATCATACCTATTAAGCCAAGCTATCACATAGTCTCACATCCAAAAGAACCGATGTCCTCATTGACCCATAGGAACGTTCCCTCTTGGCAGACGTATATATGTCCAGTATGGCACATGTGCTATGTTGTGTGCCACAACGGGCCACAAACGTCATGCACAACATGACCTGACCAGTAAACATTCGTGTAACCGCGAGGGTCGGCTTTGATACCAACTTGTAACACCCCGGACGCACCCGCCAGTTACAGGCTGTTACTCCTGGCGGGATGCAGACTGGCCTCACAGATCAACACTACTCTTTCCTACACACTTTGTCCTCACTGTGCACACCTGTGACCAACTTCCCAGTCAGTCACCCATCTTGAAATTGCTCGAAGCAGAGCACGCTTAACTTTGCAGTTCTTTCCGAATGGGCTCCCGAAAAAGAAGGAATTTCTTATTGATCTGAGTAGCCTATCATCCATTTTAAGTCAGACTATCACAATAATTTAGTTGAGTGCAAATATTTAAATATTTTTCTTATTGTAGGACTTTTAGCCGTTTTCGCAATAAATATGAAACGTTGGTTAGCCGTATAATTGTAAAAATTACATCAAATATGAACATATATCATTCCAATCTTTATTGAATTCAGTCCGTTCCAAAATATTATTAAGAAAAAATTAAAGCAAAAGTATGTTGATGTAAGAAAAATTAGGTGCGCATGTGGATTCATCGAGTGCGTACAGAACACCATGAAAAAGGGGGCGTTTTGGGCCTTTATCATTCGACAGTTATTTATGTAATTTAATGTAGGCCATCAAATATGAGGGCCACCTGATGGAATGCCAGATGTTTTAGCTTGAGCAATGTTACATCTACTAAACCTTACGTTGAGTTTTACATAAACAACCAGGTGGCAGACTGTTATTGGAAGTAGGGGGAGGAGGGGCCCACCCCCCTAGAAATCCCGGAGGGGGGGGGGGCGAATGTGGTTTAGGAAAATTAGGTAAGGCTTCGTAACGTTGTTCGCAGAAGTAGTATTTTTGTTTTAGCTTTGGGGTAAATTTTTTGTAAATTTCCTTTTTTTTCATCTATATTGTATATAATTTGGGTATGTATAAGATACATTGCACTTCCTTTCAGATTTACAAAACCAAGACAAAGACTATCATTTCCGCTTTAAAAAAAAACTGAACTGCCAGTTTGAATAGCATGGATGTACTACAGTACAACAGACATTGGCTCGCATTATTTCTTGAATTCTTTTATAGTACATCAAATCATTTTGGGCCGTTTATTTTCGGGATCCAACAGCCCAAATTATGCAATAATACAACATATTTGTTTGTACTAGTATTTTCTGGCTTTTTTGCGGGGGAATTTCACACAGCAGATCAATTGGGTCACTACTTGTTGGTACTGTAATCTCACTCCACCATGTACACTATTCTCAGGCTTCTGATCTTAACCTTCCCATGTCTGGGCACTAATGTCACGGTCACAGTCTCATCACCGTCTGCATTCAAATCTTCCAAGAGCTCGTTCAACGCCACCCTCATGCTTGTTTCTACAATCATCCCCTTCCCCGTGCCATCGATACGTGGATGACTCAAGCACATGTAGCTCCCCGCCAGTTCGCGCCCACTGGGCTCCACCTTCTCGTGCTCCATGGCGTTCACGTAGATGTCGAACTTGACCATTTCTGTTCCATCGGTCTCAATGCCTTCGATCACCAGCACTTCCTCACGTGCCTCCTTCTCTTGCGTGCTTTGGAGCACTTGCGGTCGCCTTACCTCCACGGTCACAACTTTGTGAAGGGATAGTGGGAATCTGACGGACTTGAGCAAGGCTTTATTTTTGCTAACGTTTGAAGTTGTAGGTGGGCGTGCGTCCAGCCACGGCATGCCAACTCCATCAAACTTGTACCGTAGCTTCTCTGTGTCGAGCACGTCGCGGACGGTGATCCGCACTAGGCAGGACTCCTCGTCGTAGAAGAGGAAGGAGGAGTCGAGCCAGTCGGGGTCCGTGAAGTCGACATGGCCACGGTAACCACGGGTAGCGCCGACTTCACGCCATGCCTCCCACAGGCGGTCTATGTTGCTGTGGTGTGGGTAGAAGAGTGGGTCTCGGGCGGCTGAGTAGTAGGTTCCCATGTTCTCCACGTTGGTGAGAGCTATGTCGCCGGTCCAGGTGTGCACCGTGTTGTGTGGCGACAGCTCCACTGTCCCAGGGCCTGGCTTGTCAGACTGGCCAGCACGGAAGGGCTGGCCGTGGAAGAGGGACGGCAAAGCTGCATTGCCAATCATCTGAAATACAGTTGTCAGACAGGCCGGATTTATCGTTCAGTGAGCCACAAGAAATTACTTGCCGTTCAAACGGATATATATACCACTAAAAACCGTCTAGATACATCTTTTTGAGCCACAAGAAATTACCGACGGAGGAAGAACTAAATAAGCTCGAAAATATTCCGCTAAAGGAGAGTTCAAAAATAAAAGGTAGTAGCGTACGTAGGCGACGCACCTGCTTGTACATGGTCCTAAGGTTGTGCTGGATCTGCTGCTCGTCGGTGCGGTTGCTCTCCACGCCGACGAAGCCAAGGTCCACGAGACTGGGTGGCCTGTGCCTTGGGTTCCGAACAGGGTCGTACAGCGGCGACGAGGAGTTGGCGAACTCCGGCGGCATCCGCATCCCGTCCGGCACGTCCCAGCTCCAGAAGGGCAGCGCGAAGTCCGGCTCCCCGAGCAGCTTGGCAGCGATGCGCTCGAAGAAGTAGAGGTAGGCGCGATGGAACGGGAAGAAGAACCACGAGAAGTGGATCTGCATGTCCAGCTCCGGGTGGGTCGTCTGGCGGTAGGAGCCGGTGCAGTAGGCGCAGTGGATGTTGGCCATCTGGTAGAAACTTCGCGGGTCAGTGTGGGGCAGCGCCTTCATGAGCGCGATGGCGCGCTCGTACTTCGCCATGTACTCCTCCCCCACGGCGTGCACAGGCCGCCGGACCCTGAGCGGCTCCGCGGGGTCCGGGAGAGTGAAGTGGATTGGCTCCGACGACGAGGACGCCGGGGGGCAGCAGTAGAAGGGCGGGAGCGGATTTGGCGGAAGCTTTGGCTTGCGGCACGTGTGGAGGCTGGTGTGGAGAGACCCGCCGACATTCGCGCCGCCGCTGCCGTTGGCAGTAAGTGACGCTATGTATGGCCGTAGGCCGGAGACTGCGAGGAGCGCTGTTGACAGAGAGGAGCTGGTGTAGACGACCGTGGCAACGGCGCAGAGGAGGAAAACGCAGGCCGCGACCGCGAGTGGAGCACATGCGCCTCTACTACAGGCCATGACGCTTTAGGTGCTTTGCATGTTGCTTCGAACCGCCAGGCTATATATAAGAAGCACAGGCGAACTCAGACCAAAAATAGTTTGGGAATGTCTATTCATTTGCTGACTGATTTTCGTTTGGGGATTTGTCAGATTTTTTTTTCAACTTGCACGTACTAGCTTCATCCTGGTTTATTAGTCCCGCCGTATTTAGGGTCACACTTTGATCAGGATTTTCACTAATAAAATATAAGTTATACATATCAAAAACAACATCATCAGAAACTATGTTCAAATACGAATTCAACAACATAATTTTTTGTGACATTTATTAGTTAGATTTGTGATCAAAGTTTAGTGCAAAATACGAGTTAACCAATAAATGAGAACGGAGGTAGTATATACGTGTCCAACTAATACATCAATTAGTTACCTTATATAGGATTGTTATTAGTATTTTATATTGATTCGGTCATGTAACTAAGCAGCCTAGCACGAATTGAGCCTAACTCAAATGGTTAGGTTCTTTGTTATGGAACCAATCCATCATGTTTTGAATTCTAGACTTGGCATTGGTGCTCGCAATTTTTTGGATTTATTTTAGACTTTTCTATGATGCTTGTTCAGTGGAGGAGACATTGTCGTCGACCACTAAGGTATCTGTGGTGACTTCATCAATCTTAAAATGATGTCAGCTCAATCTTTCGGAGACGCTGATAGGAGTAAGGTTTGCGCGCAAGCATTCATAAGGATGAGTTTATATGCGTATATATTAGCGTCTGAACATTTGTATTGTGTTAAAAAAACGTTAGGCAGCCTTGCTGATATTTATACCCATGTAAACCCCCTTAAATAATACCACCTGCATCCTAAAATTCTTGTCTTACATTTATTAAAATATGGATGTATCTAGTTATATTTTAATGTTAGATATATCCGTATTTAAACAAATCTAAGACAAAAAATTTGGGATGGATGTAATAGCCATGAAGCAATACGTCATATTTCTGTGGTTATCAAATAGCTTTTCGTCCACAGGAGTTGTGCTAGTACTACAGACAAAAATTTAGTTGCTACGTACGCATACCGCCGGAATAATCAATCAGGGGCGTTGCTTCGGCCAGCAGCAGGATTGATCGGAACCGGTTCTTTTTTTTTCTCAAAAATGATTCAGATCTATTATTAAATTATCAAAGTTCAGTGAAAATATAAAGCACCTCGAACGTAATAAAAATTACATTGAATTCCAAGACCCCAAGCAACCACAACTACCGCCAGAATGAGCCGCCTACGCGCCGCTGTCACCGCTCCTCTATCGGAGCCGCCTTAACCTTGTCGATGATAGCTAGAAAGTCTTCGTGCACGTGCCTGTAAGGACCAGTTCTTCGGAGCCGCAGTCATCGCTGTTGAACTCTTGAATAGATCTGGAGAACCTGACATTAAATCTCGCCCCAAGACAAGAAACCCTAACCTCACCACCCCAAAGAGACGGCAGGAATATACGCCAGTGTTGCATCATCGTGTGTCGTCGGAAAATACTTGGCCTGTGGGGTGGACAAATAATTGGTATCTAGAGCAAGATTGATTTTTAAATAACGGAAGGTAAAATTTTAAAAATAACGGAAGGTCATATCAGACGACGACTAAAAAAATTGTCTAGCTTGTGAAAAGAAAAGTTTGCATTCATACCCTGCGGGTAAAACCCCTATTAGAGTAAGGGTATGTGACAAAAATTTACCTATGGGTACTTAAATGGAAAAATATCATACCCATCGGCTAGAGAAGGTACAGGTATGAGATCGTATAACTCATGCCCGCGTACCCATGTACCCATCTAAAATATTGACAATTGGGTTTTCTTTAATATTCTAACGTATTAACTTTTCCCTCTAATTGCACTAGGTAAAAACTCTAATGTGCAGTCAAATTGTCTCTATAATTTACCGTGATTTTGTGAACTTGAAGTGTATGACTATGTGTTGTTATTTATGATTATGTGGTGTTCGTTTAACATTTTTATGCGTTGCTTTATTGGCATGTTTTTTTTTTTGAGAATGTGTTTTTGTACATTGTTGTTTAAAATGCATTGCTATTAATAATTTATGATTATATGTTGCTTTTTACAACTATTTTCTGCTCAATTTCATGTGTTGTAAATACGGGTATTTTTAGCCGCGGGTACCTATATACCCTATGGGTGAAGTGCGTGGGAAACAGGGTATGGGTATGGGTGATAGGTAAGTTCAGGGTGGATGGGTAATGGTATGAGCTGGCTCCACCCATACCCATATCTTGCGGGTGCCATCCAAACTCATTATCAATGTTCGGAAACTCATGTCGACATTACAGAAAGGGGAGATAGTTTCAAAACATGCGTCGAGGAGACAACCACAAAAGGTACTTAGGGAAGTCGTGTCGATGTTATAGATAGGAAGATGTCGCGAGGAAGAACACAAGTGCAGTAGCCAGTTTTACCGGTGCCGAAGACACAATGTCATTACGTGCTGCTCGGATTGGGCCAACATGTGTCACACGAAGGGCCCCTACTTGACGCCTTTCGTGTCAAATGTTGAAGCTTCGCACATGGGAGTGTAGCCGGCCCATTCTGGCCAGACATGGTACTTGTGGTTTTATTTTATTTCTATTTCCGAACCGTTTTTTCCGTGATTATTTTTATATGTTTAAATATTTAAAAATAAAATTATTAATC
Source organism: Triticum aestivum (assembly GCF_018294505.1). NCBI lineage: Eukaryota > Viridiplantae > Streptophyta > Magnoliopsida > Poales > Poaceae > Triticum > Triticum aestivum. Next base: position 512,385,889 of record NC_057805.1, on the reverse strand, counting down.
ATATACTTGAAAAAATCCAGTCGATATATTGCAAAAGTGATACGTGTGTATTTAAGAAATGATCACCGTATATTAAAACATGTTTGATGTATATGAAAAATGTTCACCATATAATAAGAGATTTTCAATATATATCACAAAATGTGCCGTGTCTATTTGAAATCAAATCTAAATATAGTGGAATGTTTTTATTGTATAGAAAAAATAATAATTAAAAGTAAAAAATGAAAGGTCAAAGAAAATAAAAATAAAATTAAAAACAGAATAAACAAATTATTTAATAGTAAAATAAAAAAATATTGAAATCCAATGTGAACATGACTAACCAGTAAAGCACAAGAATAAAACCAAAACAAAAAACAAACAAAAAAATGCTGCGAAAACGCAACAAAGGAAAATATCAATTCCGAACATATAACTGGGCCCAAATCACCTCACTACAAACCGAAGACCGAAATTGCATATGTAAACTATAGTCTGATATCCGGCCTAGTATTAATTTAGGACAGAAGTATGTCCATTCATATGGTTTAGCAAGAAAACTTACATTCACATTTCCTTCATTGTTTACTTTTTATATCAGCCGAAAATTGACATTTTTCATCCATTATCTGAACTAGTAGAATGCTCGTGCGTTGCTACGGGCTAGCATGCACATAATAAATCAGAATAATGACTAAGATCATCTTTAAATTCAAAATTCATTTCTTCCTCATATGTTTGAACGTGTTCGGACATCAAATGGGCGCCTAGTAGGCTCCCAAAATTCAACCATCTAGACAGTTTGGGCTCCCCTGAATCTAGACCATATGTGCGGGAGAAATATGGTTGTCCAGATTATCCGTCATGTTATCTTCAACACGCATGCCAACACAAAAAAACACCCCAAGATGCACCCTTCCCATTTCCTGTCGGACTCTCCCCTTCACGCTCGGTTTCCCTCTGTAGCAAGGCATTTCTCGTTGGAGTCCTCTTATTTAAAACCGGATAATGCCCACCTCACCTTCGCTATGGTGCCCTCTCTCCTTCACACCATACTTCCCCATGGACCGCCGAGAAGTCCCCTACCAACCGCTCAACTCTCCTACTTAAATTCAGTCAAGTAGAAGCATGCTATCTAGCCCTTGAATCCCTCATAATTAAATTTGCATTCAAGGCACATGCAACAACAATATATCCACTGAATCACAATTCTGGGCTTCCTTCGCATTGTCTAGTAAGCTGGCATTGATAAGTCACAAGATTTACAAAAGCGGAGACTAAAAAAGTACTTGACATAACTATCATATGTATATGTACTCCCTCCGTTCCCAAATATAAGTCTTTTTTAGGGATTCCAATATAGACTACATTCGTAGCAAAATGAGTGAATCTACACTCTAAACTATGTCTACATACATTCGTATGTAGTTCATATTGAAATATCTGAAAAGACATACATTTAGGAATGGAGGGGGTAGTATATAGAGATTCAGGAGGGCCAAATTAGGTACAGAACAATAAATGCACAATTGGCTTTTCAGGATCAAAAGAACCTTCTATACAATATAATGCACCGTCAGTTCGTCGCTAACTGCTTGCAAATAGTATTCTTTAACACCTGGCATAAAACAGTACAATCACAGTACCATTGCTCTCTTTCCGACAGTTGGTATTCAAGGAGGAGCTAGTAATGTCGGTGGAGGCAGATCTAGTTGATAATAATTCAACATTCAATCGAAAATCGAACATACAGACTATTCACGCCATCCATATCTCAATTCAGATTAGATGTGTCTTACCTACATCCCAATACTTATCAAAGAGCTAGATACTGCATCTGCCACTCACTTTACATATTACACAAGCCTTGGTTCAGATAGTCGTCTGCACCTTCTACAAATTTATTTGCTCGTGTTCGCTGCACTGTCCCTGCTCAAACAAAAATTATAGGTCAGTGCAAAGAGGGATAACATAGAGAGTTCAGAAAAAATATCTAATAGATGATACAAGAAAAAGCTTCAAGATCCATAGAAGCCTTTGTAATATGCATGACGTCAAGAAAACATTCCGCATGCATAACCAAACTGACATCGTCTTGGAGAGGAGGACAAACATCTGGAAGTGCACTACCTTGTCTTCCTTAACCCATCTGGATGACAAATATGAACAAAAATTCATTTGTTGTGGCAATGAGGGTCATAAAGAATGGATACCAGGAAATCAGAGTTAAGGAGACCCAAATCTGTCCAAGGATCATAAGCCAGCTTACATCACAGGATAATATGGTTATCGACTCAACGGAGTTAGGGAGCTAGGGACAACAATTGCAGAAATAGTCTCGTATATTCCTCGATTGCTTCCTGATCGTATTTGCACGTGCATTCAGTCTTCATCTGAAAGCTAGCCAAAGGAACACATGAGCGTCAAAGAGCACCAAATGTACTTAGCAGGAGACGAAAGAACCCATAATGCAGAACATGTGCATGCATGGAGGAAGAGCATCCCGCTTGCTTGACCTCAAGAAAATTGACACATGAGAAAATAAGTGTTTCTGTTTCATAAGAACTAACTGAACAAAGAGAAACCACAGTTTAATAATATAGCACGTGATGTAAACATATAGCAGTACACTGTACACGTCTGTTCCTGTGATTGCATAAAAAAAGTGGTAAAACATAAAAAGAAAACAGTACATGAGTTCGATTCTTACCACAAATAGGTCCTGAAGCCTGTGAATGAAATCGAGCACGGTAGCGCGGCATGGAGACATCCAAGGAAATCTGCTTGTCGCCCACACATCGATGATTCTCAGTCAAACCAAATCAGGGCGATTGAGACCGGCACCACCATCGTCATGTGCACGCCGACAGATCAGGTCGACAATCCTAGGTTAGAGGGACCATGGGGCCGTTGCCTTGGGAACGGAACGGGGGTAGGGATGGGCATGGTAGCGAGGAAGTGGGGAAGGGAAGGGAGCTCACCACGCTCGGGATCTCGGCCGCTCGGGAGGCGGCAGCGGTGGGGGATAAAGCGCATCAACGTCGCTGTAGTTGCCATTTGATAGCCATCGCCATCAGCGGCGGGCCAGCCTAGCGCATCTAGGGGTGGATCGAGCGAGGCCCGGAGGGGCGGACGTACGAACTCGTCCTTTACGAGTAGAGATGTTGGAACATGCCTATATATGGGAACATGGATATCACATATGGCACAAAGCTGGAATAGCTCAGTTGGTTAGAGCGTGTGACCCTTAACCACAAGGTCGGAGGTTTCAAGCCCTCCTACTAGCGCTTTTTTTTTAAATATTTTTGGCTCTTTTTTATGTTTTGTAAATTCTCACCATTTCCCTTCTTTTCTTTTTGTAAATTCAAACCATTTTCTCGTCCTTTCCTTTTGTTGTGAAACTGTCAACATTTCTTTTTTAAGGGGTCTAATAAAAATTCATTTTAATTTTTTGGCACTTCAAGCCCACCTTCTAGCGCATTTTTTGCCTTTTTTATTTTTTCTAAATCCCACCAATTCTCTTTTTCTTTTGTAAATTCACACCATTGCTATTTTCCTTTCTTTTTTATAAAATCCCAACATTGCTTCTTGTGAGGATCATAATTGTTTTTAACTTTCATTTATTTGGTCTTTTTATCTTTTCGTAAATTGTCACCATTTCTCTCTTTCTTTTTTTTGTAAATTTTCACCATTGCTTGTTTCCTCTTTTTTTTTCTAAATTCCCAGCATTGCTCATTCTCTTTTATTTCAGTTTCCAACACTGCTTCTTCTAGGGGTAAGAATGTTTCCTTTCTGTCGGCATTTTTATCTTTTCTATAAATTCTTTGTTTATAAAACAAAATTTCATTATATAATAAAAAAGTTCTATGTATTTCCCAAAAATGTTTCAATTCTATTTGAAAAATGCTCATAAAAGAATGAAATTTTGTTGCAGAAAATGTTGCAGAAACCCAGCGAATGAAAAATTAACTCCGAGCTACTGAACTAGGCCGACCCAATCCAATTCGCTACAGGCAATTCCCCGTCTAGTCTGGTTTACTCTCGATTACGATTTTCTTGTCGTCGAATTTTTGGGTCAACTGGGACATAGGCCCAGAAAGCGAGAAACATACAGGAAAACACTAGAGAGAAAGGACAGAGAGAGAACTTTTTTTGGCGAGAAAAGAGAGATTTCATTGCTTAACTAGTTGGTCACAATCATTTGTGAACAACAAATCAATCTTCGAGGTACCCGATCTAAGCCACACAACAATGCGCTTGTTATGATAACCTAGTTCAGCAAATTATGAGCCACGCTGTTGCACAAGCGTCGTACAGTCGAGATGCTAAAGTCTGGGCCCTGCTGGAGGAGTCGTTTGATCTCACTAATGATCCCAACATTTGGCTAGCAGTCAACATTCGCCTCCATAATGGCCTTGGCTGCAACCTCCGAATCAGTCTTGACAATGAAAGGTTTGAGACTACATTCTTCGGCAAGAGTGATGCCCTCCTTGCAGGTATATAGCTCCCTCCCTAGATACAAATATTAACATGACGATTGACGAATAGACCAGCCCCCTCGATTATGTTTTTGCAAATATTTTTCAAATTCATGAGATTTTTTGTACATTTTTTGATTTCTCGTGATTATTTTCCGAAATCATGAAGTTTTCAAATTCATAAACAATTTTAGAATATGTGAATTGTTTTTTATTTTTTTCCATACACTTTTTTCAAATTCATCAACATGTTTTTTATTCAATGAACTTTTTTCAAATTCATGAACATTTTTGTATTCCCGAGTGATTTTTATTTTTCTGTGAATTTTTTCTTAAATTCGATAGAAAATGTTATGTTAGCAAAAAAATTGGAATTCATGAACTTTTTGTATTTCATGATAATTTCCAAATTCACTGATATTTGTATCAGATTATTTAACTTTTTCAAATTCTCGATTTCTTTTGAAAAGCAATGGTCAAGAACTCAAACTGTTAGATGTTTATGGTCAACCTTTGAACCAGCAAGCAAACCAGTAAAGATATCGACCGACGGAACCTGCCTGCGACCGAGAGCGGTCGTATGAGCTTTATGCTTTAATGGCCGGCATAATTAACTATTTGCGTGGGTGGCAACAAGCTCAACCGGCCGCTTAGGCGCCATATAGGATAGAGCAACCAGTCAGGCGGTACCTTTTGTGGGAGACCCGTAAGGTTTCCTGTATGCAAAACCGAACAAAAAACAAAAAAACTAGGCCAAAAAAACCAAACCAAAGCGAAATTTCGGATTTTTCAGGTTTGGTTTTCAGTTTTGAAAGTTGAAAACCATTTGAGGGTTTTTTAGTTGGAAACCAAAAACCATTTGGTTAACCGAGTTAACCAAATTGATGTTTTTTGCGTTCAAAAGCTAATGGGCTGCTACAGTATATACTTTCTAGCCCATTTAGTACTTCACTTTACGTGATTAGCCCGAGTGCTTATCCAACGTACGTTCTTTATCCTTTTCTAATTTGTTTTCCTCACTCTGATATATATCATGTATTTACATGTTGAAAATTTATGTGCTGGCTCAATAATTTGCGTAAACTCTGGTTAGCTTGGTTATCACCGAATCCGAACTGAAAGTAAACGGTTATTACAGAAACCAAACCGTTTCTATGTATAAAATCCCTTAAATCGAAATATAAAAACCGTATAATCCGTAAAGCAAACAGAATCAAACCGAAAAAACTGAACACCTGCTGGCCATCAATGGTTTGTAACGGACTGAAATACCTAATAAAATTGTCGCGCCGTTATTTGTTGCAATAACCATGTACTGTATCGCTTATTTTTTTGGAAAAAACATCGTGATAAGAAAACGTTCATGGATTTTGAAAAAAGTTCATCATTTTTGAAGAAACGTTGACGAACTTGGAAAAAGTTCACAGATTTTCAAAAAGTGTTCATCAAATTTGAAACAATGGTCGTAGATTAAAACAAAACGACCAAATTTAAAAATGTACATCAATTTTGAAAAAGTTCATCCAAATTGAAAACAATGTTCATAGATTTAAAAAACAATCAACAAAATTGAGAAAGTTCATCATATTGAATAAAAGTTCATCATCAATTTGAAAAAAAGTTCGCCGAATTTAGATTTTTTCTATTTTAAAAAAAATTCATCGAATATGAAAATTTTCATTGAATTTGAAAAAAGTTCATCGAATTTAAAGAAAATTTCATCGATTTGAATAAAAAGTTCACGAATTATAACAAAATCGTGATAATAAAACGTTTATGTATTTTGAAAAAATCTTATCATTTTTTAAGAAACTTGTCAAACTTGGAAAAAGTACACCGATTTTCAAAAAGTTCAGCGAAATTCAAAAAAAATTCTTGGATTGAAAAAAACAATCTACCAAATAGAAAAAGTTTATCAAATCGAAAAAAGTTCGTCAAATTTAGAAAAAAATGTTGAATTTAAAAAAATCATTGAATATGAAAAAAGTTCACTGAATTTGGAAAAATGTTCATCGAATATGAAAAAGTTCATTGAATTTTAAAACAGTTTATCGAATTTGAAAAAAGTTCATGGATTTGAAGAAAAAGTTCACGAATTATATTTAAAAAATCATTGCGCCAGGAAGAAGAAAAAGAAAAAATAAAAAACATAAACGGAAAAAAAGGAAAAAAGGAAAAAGGAAAAAAGCAAAGTTTTACTAAGAAACCAAGTAAAAGGATGCTAGTCAACAGGATGCGAAAGCTGGCGTGATGGTTACTCGCGGTTTACTCGAAGTTGAAGTCGTAGTTCGATTCCCCCCTGGAGCGCTCTTTTTTTGCTTTAGAAAGATAACATGGTATAAGATGGGCCGGCCCAGCTTGATTAGCTGCAGGCGCCCGTCTGCAAAATACACATAAACGGGCGCCTACAACGCCACATAGGATTCACCCAGCTTGCTGCCCGCACGCGTCAAATAGGAATTGCCCTCCGCATCGTAATGTTAAGCGCACATAGGCGAACTCCCCCAACGCGACAAATGGGCCCACCCACAGCACCACTGCGAGCAACCGGTTCCGGTTTTTTTCTATTACTATTTTTTGGAATTCTTTTTCTGTTTCTATTTATTTTCCTTTTTTGTTTCTTTTCAAGTCTTTCGGCTTCTAATTATATATTTTCGATGTCACAAAATGTTCATATTTTTCGATCTCAAAAACTGATTGGTTGTAAATTAAAAAAATTCAAAGAAAATCTTTTTAAATGATGGTTTATAAATTCCAAAAGCTTCATATTTTTCAAAAGTCGTTCCCATTTTCAAATGTTTCCCAAAAGTTTATGAAATGCTCGCTGTTTTTAACATTTGTGCAGAATTTCAAAAAATGTTTCCATTATCAAATTTTGCTAATGAATTAAAAAATATTCGAGAATTTTACAAAATGCTCTTGTTTTGCAAAAAATATCTGCTTCTTCCAAAGAATGTTATGGATTTCAAAATAATTTATTTTTTTGAAAAAAATGGTGTAGTTTTCAATAAATGTTTCAAAATTTCAGAGAATGTTCGGAATTTGAAAAAACAAAAATTTGTTCATGTCTCAATTTTTCCCCATTTTTACAGAAAATGTAAAAGTTTCAGAAAGTAATCATGTTTTCAAAAATAAATATTCAGAATTTTCAAAAGGTGTTCACACTGTAAGAACTATTCAGGGATTTGAAACAAAATTCATGTCTTAAAAAATGTTTGGAATTACCATATTTTTTGAAATTTTCGTTTCTTTGGAAAATTTACAAATTATTTGCGTTTCTAAAATATTCTGCGTTTTTTTATGAATTTCAATAAATGTTCATAATTTTCCAAAAAATATTTTCTAATCTTGATGCCACATTGTTCTTAAGACTTTTGCTCTTAGCAACAATCAACGAAAGGGCTTCATTCAGTGCCCACTTCATATCTCGATGCTGGGGGTTATCCTCCTTTTCGATAAAAGCAACGACGATGATTTTTTCCGGAGCATATTCGAGAGTCCTTTTCTCTCTGGAGAAACGTGAGTCCCATGCTGTTGCAAGACGGGCGGTTGATACAATAAGATCGAAGCCTATTCTTTGATGAACAATGACACGTAAGACTTCTGTACGAACTCCTTACGATGTAGAAATCCAGACATGGGTGCATAATACCAAACTGCACAACACCGTTTGGTTTTTTCATCGTACACAGATCGGACATTATTTGTCATACGCACAATAGTTTCATTCTTTGACCTTTGCCTATGCCTTGCAAATTCCCCATCTCATTACCACGACCACCCCATATATGGTGTGGAAAAGTTGGGCTCTACCGGAATCCAAAATCTACACATGGTTAACAACCAACAATCGAATTTGGAAGGCAAACCATCTTCACAAATGGCCTAATTGTGGCCATTTTAGCTTCGCAAGTAAGAGCAAGAAATGACCCTCATCTCTTCTTCAAATATAGGTACACCCTCAAAATTTGGTCGAAGCTTATGTCGTCAATTGGACTAGTTTAAATTTTACACTGTCAAAAAAATAATTTCACCCATTTCAAAATAATTATTTCACACATTCGAAAAAAATGATTCCACGCATTAAAAATACAGATTTCTAACTAATTTCATTCATTTCAAAAAAGTTTTCACTCAATTAAAGAAACAATTTACTCATTTTTTAAATTAGTTATCAAGCATTTTCAAAAAACAGATTCACTCATTTCGAACTACAAATTTCAGTCATTTCAAAAGGTAATTTCTCTCATTTTTGCAACAAAATTACTCATTTAAAAAAATGATACGAGATTTTTTTCACACATTGAAATAAGCAAACAGTTTGATGGCTGTGAGCGACCTGTCCTATATCTCGCGTTCAGCGAGTCTGGCTTCCTACTCGCTAAAAGGGAGGGTGACATGGCCCGGCCCACGCGCGTGGGAGGCCGCAGCCTCTTTGTCCTTTTTTTACCTTTTCTAATTTTGTTTTTTGCTTTATTTTTATACTTTTGTTTATATATATATATATATATATATATATATATATATATATATATATTAATAAGCACTGTACAAAAAACTTTTGAAAAGTGTTGAAGAAGTATTTAAACAATGCCGAAAAAGTATTTCAAAACTGTTGAAAATGTATTGTAAGAAGGTTGAAAAAGTATTTGAAAAAATGTTGATCATGTATAGAAAAATGTTAATCAAGCATTTCTAAAAATTGTTGAATAAATATTTGAAAAGGGTTGAAGAAATATTTGAAAAATGTTGAACAAGTATTTGAAAAAATGTTGATCATGTACATAAAAATGATAATAAAGCATTTCAAAACAATGTTGAAAAATATTTGAAAATGTTAATCAAGCATTTGAGAATTGTTAAATGCGTATATAAAAAATGTAGACCATGTATTAAAAAATGATGATTTTTTATCATGTATATGAAAATGTTAATCAAGCATTTGGAAAATGTTTAACAAGTGTTTGAAAAATGTTAATCAAGCCATTGGAAAATGTTAAATGCGCATATAAAATATGTTGACCATGTATTTAAAAAATGCTAATCTTTTTATTTGAAAATTGTTAATCAAGCACTAAAGAAAGTTGAAGATGTATAGGAAAGATGTTGATCATGTATTAAAACTGTTAATCAATCATTTGAAAAAATGCTAAAAAATTGTAATAGAAAAAATGTTGACCATATATTTAAAATATTAAATTTTATTGTATAAAAGTGAAACATATATTTAAAAAACGTTGTTGACATATACAAAAAATGTAGAATAGAAATGAAAGAAACATTGAGAACCAAGAAATTAAATCCAAAAAAGAAACAAAGTAATTCAAAAGAAAAAAGAGCAAAAAACAAAGAAACAAATACAAAAAGAATGAAGAAAATCAGAGAAAAATAATAAAAGAAAAAAAAGCCGGAGAACAAAAAACGAAAAAAGAAGAGAAACGGAAAAGACTAGCTCGGGTCGCGTCAAGTAGGTCACGTCCCTACAACTACCCACTAACGAGAAGTGGATGGAGTGGCTACCAGCATCAGCAATCTCCCTTGGAGACTAGGGATCGACCCCATTAAATTTTTTCTTTGATATGCGTGAAGATGTGCCTAGAGGGGACTCCTATTTAGATATAATACTTACATCGGTTCCAAAATATAAGACGATTTGGTAGGCGCCTACCAAAACGTCTTATATTTTGGAAGGAAGGTAGTAGATTATTTCTAACATGATCTCTTGCCAATGCATGTGCTGCTCGTCGAACCCAACTGATTTTGCACTACTGTCGCGTCCAGCAGTGCCTTCACCTCCTCTATAACCGGCCCAACGGTAGATAAGTTTTTTCGTTCATCATTAAGCATACCGGCTACAGCCTTGCAATCCATTTGAACATCAAGCTTTTGAAAGTTTAACTCCACTGCGAGCCTTCAAGCAAGCAGTACAATTACCTCTGCATTGATGATCAATGGGAAGAAGTGGAAAGCACCTGCCTTGAACGCGCTGGTATAATCCTTAAAGACCACTCCGTCGCCCCCATTCCCTCCTGCCTTTAAGGTCGCCCCATCAACATTGGCTTTCGTCTATCCTTGCGCCAACGGGACCCATTCCCCAGTCACCCCTTGCTTCATCTTTAGAACCTTGCAACCATGCACGGCTGCCACTCTTCCATATAGTGAGACACTGATTTTGCTATTTCATGCGCGTCAGTAATCTTTTTTGCCCTCCCGCATATCATTCTTCCTAGCGAACCATAGCACATAGATTCCTTGAATCAGTGTCGATCTCTCCTCCTCCGATGCTTCCGCAAACCATTCTAAACACCATCCCGCTAGTGCACTCTAGGAATAAGATAAAGTCGGTGAGATCACGACCACAGCTCCCAACTCCGAGCACAAATGCTTCCAGAATAGGTCCAAGTGCGGACATGCCCAAAACCTGTGATACAAAGTCTCTTCTCTTCCGCAAGACGAACAAAACACACCAGCTTTAATACTTCGACGGAGAATCTTAGCCCCTACTGCTAGGACATTCTGTATCTGGCCATGTATGAATTTTAGCTTTGTTCAGTGCATTTGAATTCCAAAGAGCAAGCCACCCTTTGTGGTTGACGACCGTCAACAAAGGCTCCTGCCGTCCGGATTTTGCATGTTCGTAGGTGACAGGCAGATTTGACAGAGAATTGACCGATCTTCTTAATTCCATACTAAGTAATAATCCATGCCGCGACCCCCTACCACAATCTGCATAATGTCGTGTATATCGCCTGGTGAGAATATGGCCTCTAGCTTGCTCCTGTCCCATGCATCGCCCTATACAAAAAATAGATCGCTAACATGCGTGATCCCATGCACGTAATCTTGGCCTACTGGCTTAAGACTACTCTTCCTCGAAAACCATCTGTCGTGTTACCTTGGAACCATCACCAATTCTCAAGACGAGTCCTTCTTGCAAAAGATTCCGTTCATAAAGTATACTTCGCAAAGTGAAAGAGCGAACCTCTGGAAAAGTAGCGTTCTGAAGAAAATATGCCCTAAAGGCAATAATAAAGTTGTTATTTATATTTCCTTATATCATGATAAATGTTTATTATTCATGCTAGAATTGTATTAACCGGAAACTTAGTACATGTGTGAATACATAGACAAACAGAGTGTCACTAGTATGCCTCTACTTGACTAGCTCGTTGAATCAAAGATGGTTAAGTTTCCTAGCCATAGACATGAGTTGTCATTTGATTAACGGGATCACATCATTAGAGAATGATGTGATTAACTTGACCCATTCCGTTAGCTTAGCACTTGATCGTTTAGTATGTTGCTTTTGCTTTCTTCATGACTTATACATGTTCCTATGACTGAGATTATGCAACTCCCGAATACCAGAGGAAGACTTTGTGTGCTACCAAACATCACAACGTAACTGGGTGATTATAAAGGTGCTCTACAGGTGTCTCCGATGGTACTTGTTGAGTTGGCATAGATCGAGATTAGGATTTGTCACTCCGATTGTCGGAGAGGTATCTCTGGGCCCTCTCAGTAATGCACATCACTATAAGCCTTGCAAGCAATTTGACTAATGAGTTAGTTGCGGGATGATGCATTACGGAACGAGTAAAGAGACTTGCCGGTAACGAGATTGAACTAGGTATTGAGATACCGACGATCGAATCTCGGGCAAGTAACATTCCGATGACAAAGGGAACACCGTATGTTGTTATGCGGTTTGACCGATAAAGATCTTTGTAGAATATGTAGGAACCAATATGAGCATCCAGGTTCCGCTATTGGTTATTGACCGGAGATGAGTATCGGTCATGTCTACATAGTTCTCGAACCCGTAGAGTTCGCACGCTTAACGTTCGGTGACGATCGGTATTTTGAGTTTATGTGTTTTGATGTACCGAAGGTAGTTCGGAGTCCCGGATATGATCACGGACATGACGAGGAGTCTCGAAATGGTCGAGACGTAAAGATCGATATATTGGAAGCCTATTTTTGGACATCAGAATGGTTCCGGGTGAGTTCGGGCATATACCGGTGCACCGGGAGGTTACCGGAACCCCCCGGGAGGTATATGGGCCTTATTGGGCCATAGTGGGAGAGAAGAGAGGGAGGCCTAGGAGGGAGCGCGCCCCCCTCAAGCCCAATCCGAATTGGGTGGGGGGCCGCCCCCCCTTTCCTCCCCCCTCTCTCCCCCTTCCTTCCACTCCTAGTCCAACTAGGGAAGGGGGGGGGGGACTCCTACTCCCGGTGGGAGTAGGACTCCCCATGGCGCGCCATAGGAGGGCCGGCCCTCCCTCTCCTCCACTCCTTTATATATGGGGGAGGGGGGCACCCCATAGAAACACAAGTTGATCATTGATCTCTTAGCCGTGTGTGGTGCCCCCCTCCACCATAATCCACCTCGGTCATATCATCGTAGTGCTTAGGCGAAGCCCTGCGCCGGTAGCTTCATCATCACCATCATCACGCCGTCGTGCTGACGAAGCTCTCCCTCGACACTCTGCTGGATCATGAGTTCATGGGACGTCACCGAGCCGAACGTGTGCAGATCGCGGAGGTGCCATACGTTCGGTAATAGGATCGGTCGATCGTGAAGACGTACGACTACATCAACCGCGTTGTCATAACGCTTCCGCTTACGGTCTACGAGGGTACGTGGACAACACTCTCCCCTCTCGTTGCTATGCATCACCATGATTTTGCGTGTGCGTAGGAATTTTTTTAAATTACTACGTTCCCCAACACGTTCGAGATAGAGTCATCCGGGAAGCATTTCGCCTTGAGTACTCGAGCACACAACAAAGAAGGAACCTACAGAATTCGCCATGGCTGCTTAGCCAGCAAGGCCTGATTGAATGCTTCTGGATATCGAAAACTAAGATCCCCTTCATGCTTCCTAGTGCAATCTTGTCCCACGCAATCCAGTGCACTTTATTTACACGATTAGACGCAACCCACAGAAGTTCGAGGAGATCGAAGATAGGTTTCGACACATTTTCTTTCTGAGTTGAAAACATCTCATGTTGTAACTTGGTGTAGACTGAAGCACAAATTTTACAAGAACTTCGCTTGCTTCCTTTGGTAGTCCTTGGCCCTTCCAACCAATTACCTTGCCACTAGCACACTCCCTCACATGTTTAAAAGTCCCATCCTTTGATCTGCCATCCATTGTGGGAAGAACAAGATATCTCTTCCCGTGCTTTCTATCGAATGCCAATGACCTGTTTGAGGTGTTCTTTATCCTCTTCTTTGCATCCCTTTCCAAAAAAAAAATATTGAGGATTTTGCATGTTAAGTTTTTGCCGTGAGGCCACCTCATAGTCATGTAAAATAGTCCTAAGGGTTTCCAAGTTGCCCTCAGAACCCTCCAGGAAATGCACACTATCATCAGCAAATAAGAGGTGAGTTACCATGGGGCCAGTGCTCCCAAACGACACACCCTATATGTCTTGAACCCTCAGAGCATTCTTGATCAAAGCAGAGAAGCCTTCCACACAAAGTACAGAACAGAAACAAATACGAAGAAGGGGGGTCCCCTTGACGAAGCCCTCTGGACGACACAAAACTGTTTGAAAGGTCTCCATTTAGCGTTATAGAAAATCTTGCTGATGTGATATATCTCATGATCATCTCGATCCACCCCTTCGTAAAGCCAAAGCGTGAAAACATTTGCTCAAGGAAAAACCATTCCACGTTATCATATGCCATCATCATATCTACCTTAACCGTGCAAAGTGGTTTCTTTCTCTTTTGCGTCCTGATCGCATGTACACACTGGTAAGCAACAAGGGCATTGTCTATGATGAGCCTTCTAGGAACGAACAAGCTCCGCTCTTCAGAGATCATAATTGGGAGAATCATTTTCAATTATTAGCCAAGTCCTTCATAGCTATCTTATAGTACAACACAATACATAGACTGACAGGACGGAACTGGGAAACCAACTCCGATGAGTTAACCACCAGGGTCATTACAATGATTGTATATTAAATGTATCTGGTGCCACTGCTCTTGACCAACACTCACTGACCACTGTGCATACATCCTCCCTGACCAACGCCCTATGCCGTTTGTATAGTACCACAAGGAACCTAACTGGCCCAGGTGCCTTGGTCGGACCCATCTATAATAAGGTCATCTCAATTTCTTCATCCGTAACGACTGCTGTCAGACGTGTCACGTGTATTCATCTCGTTAGAAACGGCCGCATCAATGTGCTGCAACAAGAGTTCAGCCTCCTCCGAGCCCTCAGACAAGAATAAATTTTCATAAAAGCCTCGAGCCAAAACTCTCATCTCATCATCAGATATGCATCGGGTCCCATCGTCCTTCACCAGAGCTTTGATCGTGTTGCGGTCGTGACACTTGGATGCAAGATTATAACATATATGTGTTCTTAGCCTTCTGTATTTACCAGTATATATTCGTCTAAATGGAGACAACTTACTCACTCCGATCCATATTACTTGTCGCCCAAACAGATGTACCTAGATGTATTTTAGTGCTAGATCATCCATTTGAGTGACAAGTAATGTGGATCGAAGGGAGTATGTTTTTTTTTGCGGGGGATCGAAGGGAGTATTACAAGCGGGGGATCAAGGGAGTTTTTTTTTTTTTGCTAGATCATCCATTTGCCATGACTTAATGGTAAGTAGTCCGTATGGCAAGCGTGTATATATTCTGATTTTTTTCAGAATATTGCTTACAATGAATGTTATACTACCTCCGTTTCTAAATATAAGACATTTTGGCAGTTTAAAATGAACTGCCTAACATCTTATATTTAAGAACAGAGGAAATAGTAAAGTTTTTCAATAACTGGCTCGACCATGCTAAAGAAATCAAGAAAACAGAAAACGACAAATAGCAAGCAAAGGGGCAAGAATTTCGGAGCCGTGGCAGGTACATCACTTTGTGATGGAAACGGAAGATGACAAAGGTCAAAGAAGCGTGCGTGCCAGTAATCTGTCTCTGCCTTGTTGTTGTTCGCGCTAAGCTAGGCATCTATCGAAGCGTTTTAGCCGTTTGCGGAACTTCTTGTTTTCCCCTTTTGACGTTTTTTTACCGACCTTGGTATTGTTTCTTGTCTGATGATGCACGCTTGATGAACTGGAGATCCGTAAGCAAAACTAATCACGTTTTCAAGCGTCAAGACATACCAACTAATTTTCACGTGGATCCACTGGAACCTGACGCGATTTCGATGTCAGTTCAATTCGCTGGTACCTCGCTTCGCTCTTTGGCTACAAGTCTTGAACGGTCAGGAAAAGTCGGTAGTGTCGGCCATCCACAACACCTCCAAGCTGTGGAAGCAAGTGCGTAGTTGCACCTACCCGATTGAGTGATATAATTCGACGGGTGTTCATCCCGTGGCGGTTAGTGTATAGAGTGCCAAGATGTAGGAAAGAGAAAAATTCACTACAGGTCACCGAACTTGCACTCGTGTTAGCTTTAGTCCCTGTAGTTACAAATACCCGCAATACGATCACCAAACTTGCTCTTAGGGGTCATCTATGGTCCAAAATACGATTTTCTATACGTACGCGCTGAGCTGGCTCGAGTCAACAGCTGCCAACGGTGCGCTGACTGCCACATGCACTTCCTCGCTCGAATACGCAGGCAACCAGGGTTTTTTTTTGCAAAACTGGCAGAACAAAAGATCTCCCCCACCTGGTGGCACACCTGGTCGGATCGAGCCACCCGTGCGGACCGAGCCCACCTGCTGCCCTCTCCCAACCCTAGCTCACCCTCCCTCCGCCGCCGCCCTCGCCGCAGCCATTGCCGCCGCCCTCTCTCCACCGCCGCCGCAGACAGTGCTGCCGCCCTCTCTCCTCATGTCATCTTCGAGCTCTTTCGATCTGGGCTACGTGGCCGCTCCGTTGTGGTTCCTTTGATCCCGTGCCCGGATTGTGGCGAGCAGGTCAAGTTCTCCCGCTCTGGCACGGACGAGCACGAGGGGTGGGTCTTCTACAGGTGCAGCAAACACCAGGTCAAGTTCCTCTACCTATGTGGTAGATCTTTTCTTCACTGGTTCTGCATCAGATTGATGTGTAAGACTGCATTAGGGTTTTGTCAGATTGAACTTAGTTAACTGGCATTAGGTTTGTACTGCAATTGGTTGGTGGTAGTTAACTGAACTTTATAGTTAACTGAACTTTTTCAGTTAACTGAAAATGCTCTGTTTCTCTGTTTTATAGGTCACCTGTGATTTCTGGCGTTGGGAGCTAGAATATGTGCAGCATCTTGTTGAACATAGGGTTCTTGTTGGTGATGCTGCTGTGGATGCAATAGGAGCAGCTGAGGATAAAAGGGAGGAGCTTGAGATGAAGAGGACAGAAGCAATGAACACAAGAAGCATAGCTGGAAGAAGCATGGCTGGGAGAGGTGCTGGCAGAGTTGATTTTGGGTCATTTGGCACCCCTAGTGAGAAGAACTTTGCTACCAAGCAGCAAGTTGCTATGCTGCTTGGATTAGGTAGAGAAATCCTACTGCTGCTGAAGCTGGTGATGGCTTCTGTTATGGTGCTTTGTGTGTATTGTTTCATAGTAGTCATGAAGAAGTGAGATGTACTAAAATCAGTGAGCACAGCACACTAAGTAGATTAAGTAGACTAAGTACTTGTTTTGGGTTTGGATGCATGCTTTGATGGTTGTAATGGTTGCATGCTGTGATGGTTGTAATGGATAACTGATCAAATAATATGAAGACTGGAGTTATGTACCAATGTTGTTATGTTACTTCTTTATTTAGAAAGCAACACAACACTCAATTCAATTCTAATCATTTGACAACATATTACAGTTGAAAACCAAATCCATTGCACTTAAAATTCAGTTGACAGGCAAGATAAAATCAGTTGACAACCAAATCCATTTCACAACATAGTTGGTCAAATTAAGTTTACACAGGGACCAGAACAAGATAAGTTCAGTCAAAATCATTCAGCATCCCCTTAAGTTTCTTTATCTTCTCCTTGGTCTCCTCTTTGTGTTTGAATAAGTCACCTATCATGTACTCAAGCTTTCTCTTCTCTTGCTTCAATTGATCCCTCTCCTGTATGACTTGGTCCCTCTCTTTCTCTGCTTTAGCCCTGAATACCTGCTGAATGTTTGTTACAGATTTGTCAGTGCTCTTCTTCTTTTCAAGCTCTTCCTTCAGATCAGCCAGAGCAATTTGTGTGTTGCCTAATTGACTCATTGCCTGCTCCTTTTCAGCCACCATCTTGGCAAAATCAAGCTTGAAATGTCTTAGCTCATTCTCCATTTTTGTCTTCTCTTCCATGATCTTCAAGTTCCGTTCAGCACTCAACACATTTTCTTGTAGCCTTTGTTTTGTCTCCTCTTCATACATGCTCCATATGGTAGCTAGGCTCATCTTCAATGCTTCAGGCCACTCAGGGTCTATTCATTCCACATAGCTGCATTTAGGTACTTCCTATCATCCAAAGAAACATTCAGTTAAGTGACATTATCCAGTTATCTACAAATCTTCAGATAAAATGCACTGTCACTGTAAAATGATGATAAAATGGCACTATTATCTGGATTTGTACAAACCTTGTGTGCACAAGCCAGGAATCTTCTTCCACTGTCAACCGATTGAAAAGCCACATGCTTCTCACACAAAGATCCATGCTCACATGTAAAGCTAGGCAGATCTGTGGCCAGGCCAGTCCATTCTTTGCAGAAAATTGTTGATGGAGGCTAAAAAAAGAAAAAAAATGCATTTGTTAAGTAGAACCCCTAGAAGCTGTTTAACTCTAGCTGCTGTTTAACCCTAGCTACGTGGAGGAGAGGACATGACTAACCTTGCTAGTCACTGAGTCATCTTCAAAAGAGGTTGGGAGATCATCCCAGGACACCATGGTTGCTGCTGTAGACCAGGGGAGCAGGAGCAGAGGAGGAGTGGAGGAAGAAGAAGGGGACCTGGTGGTGGATCTGGTGGAAGAGGAGGAAGAAGAAGGGGACCTCGTGGTGGATCTGGTGGTTGCTCTGGTGGTGGTGGACCTTGCGGTGGATCTGTTGGTGTACCAATGGTGCATGCATAATGCAAGTTACAGGGTGTGCAAGTACAAATTCAAACCAGTTGTAGGGTGTGTAGTGTTGCCATTTCATATAGGTGGCAAAGTTCAGTTAAGCTAACTAAAATTAGTAATAACTGAATTTTTAGTAAACTAAATTTGCTGACAAAATTTAGTACTTTTGAAAAGATTACTGAATTAAAGTTCAGTTAAGACAAAGATAACTGAATTTTTACAGTTAACAAAATTTGTAGAGTTGTCTGAATTTAGTTATCTAACAAAGTTCAGTTAAGACAAAGTTCAGTTCAGGCAAAATTCAGTTAACTTATAGCAGACAAGACACATTTGGTAGCTTCTCCTTTTGGATTGTTGCCTTATATAGGAACAAGACACTTTTGGTCTCATTTTGCCTTATATAGCATAAAGTTCAGACAAAATTCAGTTAACTTATAGCATCAAACAACATAAACTACTCTATATAACTATGTAGCACTTCTGCATCAACATCATCAACTAGACAGCAGCATCAACAAGACAACATCAACAGAGAACATAAAACAACATGAGATTAATATAGATACAGCATAGTTCAACTGCATCAACAAGTTGCCAACAGCATCAACTGCCACTTAGTTCAACATTGCCAACATTACCAACATCTCAATTAGAAATAACTTATGTGCTTAATATACAAGCACACCTAACAAACCATAGTATTTAATAACTTATATGCTGAAAATTTCTATATTTCAGCATAGCTAACTAACTACATCTTCTGAATGTTGGCAACTGCATCTTCTTCATCTTCTAGAGGCGCTCCGAGTGGCGAACCTCCATGTCAGCTGCCACCTTCCTCTTCTTCTTCCTCTCTGGCTGAGCTGCGACCTCCACCTGTGCTTGCAGGGCCAAGACCACCTCCACCTCCTGCTTGACGATGTCAGGAACATCGGGAAGCAGCTCGACGTCAATGGGGCGGTGCTTGTCACCCTCCCTGGCGACGGGCGCCACCACCTGGACCTCTGGCTCGGGGACGACGGGCGCCGCCACCTTGACCTCCGGCTCATCGTCAAAGAGGACAATCACCTCCGGCTCCTCCCAGCCAGTCGACCTGGACGAGTCGGCGGCGTAGCCAGAGTCCTCGTCGGAGCCAGAGTCATACTCCGAGTCGGAGGAGATGTACTCGGAGACATCATCGCGCCCGAGGAGGTTGGGCTGGTAGTGGTCCCAGTAGGCCGTGTCGACAGGCGCGGGGACGGCCAGGTCGACGTTGTGGACGTGCTCCGTTCGCGAGCCAACGCGCTCAGGATCCGGCTGCCGCGGCGCGGTGGCGGACCGGTACATCCACCACCGGGCTTGCTACCTCGGGTCGTCGGAGTGCGTCTCCTGCATCGCAAAGCGGAGGACGAGCGCACGAGGGATACCTTGGGGGTCGTCGCAAGCGCGGTCCAGCTCGTCGTCAGTCATGACCTTGAGGAGGCCACGCGCGTGGCGACGCAGCATCCCAATGCTGGGGAACCACTTCCCGATCTCCGTCAGGTCCGCGCGCATTGCCTTGTCGTCGCCTGTGAGGTCATCGATGACCCTCTTCCAGGCGGGGCTGTTCTCCATGTCGGCGGCGGCGAGGGTTTTCTTGACGGCGGGGGTTTGGTGCGGGGTAACCGAGGCGACGTGGTTTGGTGCGGGGTGGACTGAAGGTGAGTGGAGAGTGGAGTGGTGGGTGGGTGGGCTTAAAAGCAGAGGAGGAAACCGAAAAGGCATGGGCCACTAGCCACTACTATAGTTAGTTTAGTAACCGCCGTTTATCAAAGCACTACCACTTACCCCACCGGCATTGCCCCCAACGTTCAATACCACAGGTCCTGGGTTCAAGACCCAGGCAAAAAATTTTTTGTTTGATTTTTTTTCTTTAAACAAAATTTGGTACATAATAATTGAGCAATGGCTCTCAAATTCAATTTGCAGCAAATAGAGCAACATAAATTCAATCATAAAAATTACAACTTGAGCCTCAAATTCAAATTGAGCAAATTCAATCATAAACACAAGTTCATGGTCAGGTTGAACAAAGATGGACACATTACTTATGTCTCACTGAATTGAGCTACATTTCAGCAAAGATTGACACAGATACAAAATTGCAATGCTGCATCAAATTCAGTTTGCATCAAATTACTTATGTCTCACTGAATGAGCTACATTTCAGCTCTATTAGTTTCTTCACTGAATGAACCACATTTGAGCTCAATGAGCATCAAATTACTTAGATTTAAGTTTCTGCCAAAATATCACTGAATTACAAGTGCAACAGCACTGATTCATCTGAACTCATCAAACACGTTGACTCTTTTCTTCTTGGGCACACGTCCACTTCTTGTTGGTGCACTTGGGCAAACTGATTCAACTCTTCTTCTCTTGGCCTCTTCTTGCTGTTTCTTCCTTGCTTCTTGATTTTGTTTCTTCTTTGCTGCAACAGCTCTCTTGGCTTCTTGCTCTTCTCTTCTCTTCATTGCTGCCTCTGCCTTAGCTGCAATTGCTTCAATTGCCCTGGCCTCCTTCTCTTCTTGTAATGCTGCTTTTCTTGCTGCTGTTTCCTCAGCCTTCTTCTCTTTTGCTGCTCTTCTTCTTCTGGCTGCCTTCTCTGCTCTCCTGATAGCAATTTCCTGCCTCTTTGCCTCAGCCTCCTCTGCTCTCCTCTCTGCCATCTCATTCATTGCCTCTAGTGCTTCATCTCTCCTGGCTGCCATCTGCCTTTCTTTGTCTCTTTTCATCTTCAACAACTTCATGGTTAGGTTGCCACCATTTGTAGCTGTTGTTGTATGTGCTGAAGCTTGAGAACTGGATGCCTGTAATATGAATGATGAATCTGGCAGTGTGCCTTCAGTTTCTTCTCTAGGTACAGGCCTAGACTGCTGCATCTTAAAAAGCATTGTATATCCAAAGTCTTGCACCCGTGGACAGCCAATCATGACATGCTATCATCACTGGTGTATCATATTAAATACAACCTAAAAGAAATGGACAAAAAGATTAGAATTTACCTGAAAACAACTGGTGTATCATATTCATCCTCTTGTTGCTGCACTAGGCAATCATTCTGTGTGGCATTGACATCCTCCTGTGTAAGTTGGCCATCATCTTGTGTGACATGAACCTCATCCTGTGTCACTTGCTCATCTTCTTGTGTGACATGAACCTCCTCCTGCGTGATTTGCCCACCATCTTGTTCATCATTAGACACGTCCTCAGGAATAGCCCTTGGCCCCCTTCTCACTGGTAGTTTTGGAAAAATGCCAGCTTTTTTTGTATTACATCCTTTGATGTTGTGGCCCTGTTCATGGCAGTATGAACATGTTATTGTGCCTCCATGTCTGGTCAGTACCTTTGAGCCATCTTTCTTTTCAATCTCATAAGGCTGCTTTCTCCTACTCTTATTTGAAGGCCTCCCAACTTTCTTTTCATAGACAGGTGGTTTGATTTCACAAGCATTCATCTTCTGCCACTCACTCCTATCTTTGCAAGGCTTGATAATTGGCTTGTATGCTAACTTGAATGCTTCTATACTATAGCAGGAGTGCACCAAACTCTTTGGGTCAATTCTCTCATGTCTACAGCATGCAATTGCATGGTGGCATGGGACTCCACTAAGATCCCACCTTTTGCATGTACAACTCTCTTCCTTGAGGTCAATAGTGTATGTCTTGGTCCTGTTGTCAACCTGGAAGATGCCATCACCAGCCCCTGAAACCATGCATGTAGCTACCAGCTCTATATTCCTTTGAATTCTTTTTCTTATTTTTGGGCATACAGAACTAGGCCAGTTCTCTGCCTCTTTTCTTTTGTTGTAGAATCTGACCATGAGCTGAGTTTTGATCTTCTCAATCATTGATCTGAGATGCATCTCCCTGGCCTCAAGAATATATTAGTTGAAAACCTCACAGTTGTTGTTCAGAAGAATATCACACTTGACCAAGTCTCTTTGGAAGCCCCTAACCCAAGTGTTGGGTGGTAGCTGCTCAAGCCATTTGTATGCTTCTATGCTGACGACCTTCATTTCCTCCATGCTTGCAGCCCACAGCTCTGGTGTTGTGCTCCTTGCACACTTCCATAACTGGCTCTTAAGAACATCTCCTTTGTGTGTTTGCTGAAAATTCTGCCATATATGCCTAACACAGTGTCTGTGCTCTGCATCAGGAAAGTGCTGCCTCACTCCCTTGATCAACCCCTTTTGCTTGTCTGACATTATAGTCCATGGCTCTGTGTTCAGAATTCCCAAGTCACTCTTCAGGTTTGACAGAAACCATTTCCATGTGTTAGTGTTCTCTACCTCAACAACAGCAAAATCTAGAGGGTAAATGCAGTCATTAGGATCCATGCCAACAGCACAAAGCATAACACCTCCATACTTTGTCTTTAGGTGGCATCCATCCAAACAAATGACAGGCCTACATGCTTGCATGAAACCCCTTTTGCAGGCATCCAGAGAGAAATAACAACTTCCAAATATGCCATCATTGACACCTACATAGAAAGATCTGCCTGGGTTTGATCTTTTGAATTCTGCTGCATAATCCCACATACTGTTATACTGCTCTAACTCATCTCCTTCAATGACTTCACTAGTCTCCTGGCCCTTCTAAGTTTGCTCCTTGTGGTTTTCATGTTCCAGTCCTTCTGAACAATGCTTGAAAAATTCTTCATGTTCATGTTTTCATCTGCTCTGAATGAATCAAGATACTTCCCTGCCATGAAGGGGGCATTGAATGACTTGACACTCCATTTCTTTATGCAGGTATGATTTGGGTTATACTTCTTGATCATGAAGCAGTTGATTCTCCCATCAAATGATGCATACAAAGACCATGGACACCTATCTTCACAAATGCCTTTAACTCTTTTCCTATCATTTCTAGGGCACTTGATGTCAACCCTTTCTTGACAGCTATACTCCTTGATAGCCCTCCTCAGTAACACAACACTAGAAAATGTCTGACCCACTTTGAACTCTGGTTTAGCCAGGTCCTCTTCTCTGAAACTCTTGAAATTAAGCTTAACCTTATCTTCATCTGATGAAGGCAAGCACATGTCCACATCTTCAGTAGGATCATCAGCTTCTTCTTGGACTGCTTTACCTTTGCCTTTGTCACAATCAACATTCTTGTCAAACAAGTCATCATCATCTTGCAGATCAATGTCTGAATCAACAAATTATGGAATGTAATCTTCATCTGAATCTTGCATTACTGAACAACCAACTATGTCTGCTGCATCCATGTTCAAACACCTAGAGGATTTCCTGGCCCTAAACCCAAACTGAGATGAAAGGTAAGTTGTTCCTGGCTGGGGTGGACTTGGTATGAAATCATCTTCTTCTGACTCTGCTCCACTTTCTGACTGTGTTTCATCTTGCTCCTGCTCTTGATCACGCTGAGGCAGCTCCTGTTCCACTTGAGGGAGCTTAGCCTACTCCTGTTCCACTACAGTGAGCTCAGCCTGCTCCAACAGCTGCTGTTGTGTCTGCTCTGCTTGCTCCTCATGCTCTTGATCAGCCTTCTCCTTCTTTGGCCTAATGCCACTGAACCTGACAACTGGAGGATCCTCATCATCAGAGTGAACTTGTACAACAGAAATATATGATCTCATGCTCTCATCATGATCAAGAAATATCTGTTGGAAGTGGTTGCCATTCAGAACACAATCCTTCATGTTTTCTATCATAGTGTTGTCCCCTATCTTGATCTCTCTTAATCCATTCTTGTACACTGTCAACCCAGGAACACACCAATAAGCCCTGATCCTCCCCTCAAACTCATACCCAATTTCCTAAACCAGACTAGCAACAACAGTAGGTGTCCAGTTATCTATGTCACAGTAGTCATACCAAATGGAGTGGCCTTTGTGGTAACCCCTATGCTTGCCTGCACAAAGGAAATAGCCACCATGTATGACCTCAACAGAGAAGTGGTTGCTTAGGGGTCCTGCAAAACATTCAAATTACCAATGTTCAGACAAGATAAACAGAGACATTTATGAATGTTCAGTCAAGCTGAAAATATTCAGTTAAGTCCAAAAGTTCAGTTACTGTATCAAACCACCAGTAGTTCAGTTACTGTATCAAACCAAATATGTTTGTTCAGTTAACTCCAAAAGTTCAGTCACTGTTAGCAAGTAGTAAAGTAATGTAATTGCACCAAAACAAGCAAGGTGGCAATGCTCAGTGTCAATGTTCAGTTACTGTACTAAATCAAGTTCAGACATTTCATTGTAAATTTAGTTATCTTACAGTGCAAATTTCATACATGTTGCAGAAAGAAAGTACGGATTCATGGCCTCCACCGAACAAATACATGATCTTTCATGGGCAAAATAATCATCTCATGCGCAAAACGATCATCTTCATATCATGATCAACAACCAGGCCATATCAAGCAAAGAAACAGGGGAGAAGCGAGCATGGCCTTCCCCTTGCATGCTCCAAAATCAAACCCTAATTTTGCTCTGCAAACCCTAGATCATCTCCAAATACAAGATCCATAGCCCATCAAAAACCCTAGCTTTGATCTGTGGCCCTTCTCAACGTCCGCTGCTAAAACCCTAAACCCTACACCATCCGTGGCAAAAGGGGAGAGAAAAAGCCCAAATCCTAGCACCTGTGTGCATTTGACTCGAACGCAAGCTCCTCCCCGGAGCTTTCATGGACAGATCGAGTACAGAACCTGTCGGCGACGGGGACGTACCATAAAGGGGCGGCGAGGCATGCTCTTCACGACGCGTCGGTGCGAGAGGGACGCCACGCAGGCCCCTCCCAAATGGCGCAGACGGCGGCGGCGCAGCGTCCGACGACGAGCTCATGATGCCGTCGCCACGCTCGCCCAGGCCGGAGACGACGAACCACCTCGGCAGCGACGATGAACCAGGGGCGGAGAAGCAAGGGAGGGAGTGGCTTGGTCCGACCCGACCAGGTGGCTCGATCCGACCAGGTGGGGGGAGGAGATCTTTTAATAACTGCTAGTTTTGCAAAAAACCCCTCGTTGCCTGCGTATTCGAGCGAGGTAGCGCATGTGGCAGTCAGCGCACCGTTGGTAGCCGTTGACTCGAGCCAGCTCAGCGCGTACATATAGAAAATCGTATTTTGGACCGTAGATGACCCCCCAGTGCAAGTTTGGTGATCGTATTGCGGGTATTTGTAACCACAGGGACTAAAGCTAACGCCAGCGCAAGTAAATGGACCTGTAGCGAATTTTTCTCCGTAGGAAATGGTAGCCTAAAACGACTAGTTCCTTAGTGAGGTGTGGTGGGGTGGTGCTTGTTGCTTAATTGGCGACCGTTTGCGGCGCTGAAGCAGCTCTCGTGAAAAAATTGTTAAACCTCTTCTTCGTCGTAGCCCTAGTTCAACTATTACTTCACACTAAACTGGAGCACGTTCATTATATTTTGGACAGTTTTCCAAGTCCTTTTTGTTCCCTTCCGGCGGCCGCGTCCTCCATCGTCCTCCATCGGCCGTGTCCTCTAGCGGCGGAGACAAGACCCGTGAAGTGAAGGTGCGGTCTTCGCGGAGGAAGAGTAGAACATGGGAGACGGACCGACCCATTTGGGACACAATGCCTTGCCGCCTCCCATGCCCTACTCATCCTCAGAGGAGTCCGCGACCTGTCTGTGTTGCCGGTGGATGTGAGATCCACGATGGAAATGGAGGGGCCGACACTCTCGTTGTCCCACGGCGTGGCGAAACAATGTTTGCGGCGCGTAGGATGCGCAACTGATGGCATTCTAGTACGTGATTGCCTACGTAGATAGTGCCTCCTCCGCTTTCGCGTCTTCCTGCACCACCTGCGCGTTCGATCAGTGGTTTGAATGCGGGCGGCCTTGTAGAGCGTCTGCTGCTCGGTGACGAAGTTGGGGTTTGCCGCGACCATGGCCGCCACGGCTTCCTCGCTCGCTCACTCGCCATAGATCTAGCACTCCGCCACCCGACGCTGCTCGAGGAGGATCAGGTTTTATAGCCACTCCTCCTGCACCTGTCGAAATAGCGACATAGGAGTAGGCTGAAGCCGCTCCTCCGGCATGGCGGCGTTGAGGTGCACATGTGGCCGTCTCCATGGTGGGTTTGTCGTCGAAGACCTCGGGGGAGCTGGCCGGCATGGCGGCTCTTCCAGGCAGCCGCAAGGACGTACGGCGATCTCATGCTTCATCTCCGTCGATAGGCTCTCCCGTGCATTTTTGGCTCGTGATCAGTAAGGGATTTTTGTTCTATGCAATTAGTAGATTCATGGCATGCTTTGTTTGCTATGATGTGTTCACGTAGCATGTTTTGTGATAGCTCTATACTTTGCAACCTGATGTTATTTCTGCCATGTCCAGTGATTTTCTGCCAAGTCTGTGAAACTGTTATTAGTTGTAATCTTGCCATGTTCTAGTGTTTTCTGGAGATAGCTCAGTATTCATGTTTTGTCATGTTTTACCTGTACATCATGTCCATGCCTTTTGTTATCATGTTGAGGTGCTGTAGCATGTTGTTTCGATACTTGCAAGATGCCTAGTTGCTGTTTTGGACAGATTGTTGCTATATCTTGTTTGGAGTGTATGTGTTGCACCGTTGCTCCGTTTTGAGCATGCTCTATATGAAACTTGCTTAGAATTGCATGTAGTTTCATATTATCTTGTTGCATCCTTGTTTTGGAGTGTGTGATTGATGTTTATATGCATTTTGCATCAATGCCATGTTTAACTTGTTTTGCTCAGATCTTCTAGGCCGTAGCTCCGAATCTAATGAACTTTATATGTAACTTGACTAGAATTTAGTGTAGATCATCTTGGTGCATCTTAACTTGCTGTTTAACAACTTGAACATAAGGCTTATTCAGATCTGGACCAATTTCGAAATTTGCATATGGGGACTTACCGGAATTGTCATATGTTGTTTCCGGCCTCATTTAAACTTGCTTTGATGTGTTGCTCTTGTATGCATCATCTCTTGCCATGAGTAGCTTCATGTAGCCTTGTCATGCATCATACTTGGTTGAGCATCATGCCTTGTTCATGTGTGGTGTGTTTACCATGTTGTGTGCTTCTTCTCGATAGTTCCCGTTTCGTTGCGATCATGAGGATTCGTTCGTCTACGCTTGGTTTGTCTTTGTGGTTTCATCTTCTTCATGGACTCGTTCTTCTTCCTAGCGGGATTTCAGGCAAGATGACCTTAACCTTGGATCTCATTACTATCATTGCTATGCTAGTTGCTTCGTTCTATCGCTATGCTGCGTTACCTATCACTTGCTTTTCAAGCCTCCCAAATTGCCATGATATCCTCTAACCTTTGTCACCCTTCCTAGCAAACCATTGTTTGGCTATGTTACCGCTTTTGCTCAGCCCCTCTTATAGCGTTGCTAGTTGCAGGTGAAGATGAAGATTGCTCCATGTTGGATTATGTTTATGTTGGGATATCACAATATCTCTTATTTTAATTAATGCATCTATATACTTGGTAAAGGGTGGAAGGCTCGGCCTTATGCCTGGTGTTTTGTTCCACTCTTGCCGCCCTAGTTTTCCGTCATACCTGTGTTATGTTCCTTGATTTTGCGTTCGTAACGCGGTTGGGTGTTATGGGGACCCCTTGACAGTTCGCTTTGAATAAAACTCCTCCAGCAAGGCCCAACTTGGATTTACCATTTGACTATCACCTATTTCTTTTCCCTTGGGAGTCGCGCTCCCGAGGGTCATCTTTATTTTAACCCTCCCCGGGCCAGTGCTTCTCTAAGTGTTGGTCTGAACTGAGTAGACTGCGAGGCCCCCTCATGGAAACTCGAGGTCTGGTTTTACTCGTAGGATGTCTCATCCGGTGTTGCCCTGAGAACGTGATATGTGTAGCTCCTATCGGGATTGTCGGCCCATCGGGCGGCT
The DNA here is from genome assembly GCF_018294505.1 of Triticum aestivum. Classification (NCBI taxonomy): domain Eukaryota; kingdom Viridiplantae; phylum Streptophyta; class Magnoliopsida; order Poales; family Poaceae; genus Triticum; species Triticum aestivum. The sequence goes on along the minus strand of NC_057805.1, from coordinate 512,357,527 downwards.
TTGCTGGTCTTGTTTTACCATTGTCGAAATGTCTTGTAAACCGGGATTCCGAGACTGATCGGGTCCTCCCGGGAGAAGGAATATCCTTCGTTGACCGTGAGAGCTTATAATGGGCTAAGTTGGGACACCCCTGCAGGGTATAAACTTGCGAGAGCCGTGCCTGCAGTTATGTGGCAGATGGGAATTTGTTAATGTCTGATTGTAGAGAACTTGACACTTTACTTAAATAAAACACATCAACCGCGTGTGTAACCATGATGGTCTCTTTTCGGCGGAGCCCGGGAAGTGAACACAGTTTTTGGGTTATGTTTGACGTAAGTAGTTTCAGGATCACTTCTTGATCATTGCTAGTTTCACGACCGTTCCGTTGCTTCTCTTCTCGCTCTTATTTGCGTATGTTAGCCACCATATATGCTTAGTCGCTGCTGCAACCTCACCACTTTACCCCTTCCTTACCTATTAAGCTTTGCTAGTCTTGATACCCATGGTAATGGGATTGCTGAGTCCTCGTGGCTCACAGATTAATACAACAACAGTTGCAGGTACAGGTTTTGCGATGATCATGATGCGAGAGCGATGTTACTTGTTTTGGAGTTCTTCTTCTTCTTCTTCTTCGATCTGGGGATAGGTTCCAGGTCGGCAGCCTGGGCTAGCAGGGTGGATGCCGTTTGAGCTTCTGTTTGTGTTTCATCCGTAGTCGGATGTTGCTCTTATGTATGTTGTATTGATGTATTCTTGGGGCGTTTGTGCCTTTTGTATGTTCCCCCCCTCTATTATGTACTGTTGATGTAATGATATCCACCTTGCAAAGGCGTTTCAATATGCGGGTCTATCCTTGGTGGGACCTTCGAGTTCCTCTCGGATAGTGTCGTGGAATTGTCACGGCAGATGTCCTTAGTGTCAGGACTTAGTCGCGAGGCCAGCGCATCTATGTGGTAGCTTGAGAGGGGTTGAGCGGAATCGAGAGATGCAACACAAGACAAGGATTTAGACAGCTTCGGGCCCCGGGAAACATCATCCGGTAACAACCCTACATGCTGTTTGAGGCTAGGTCTCATTATGATCATGGGAGAGTTGCCGGGAACCGGCTCTTGGTGTCTAGCCCTAGAGATTGTTTCTTGTTCCTTGTCCCTCTTTGGGGTGCCCTGCCCCTCCTTATATAAGTTAGAGGGGCGGGTTACATGTGGACTCCTAATAGGACTAGGACTAGTTTATCTTCTCTTACAAGTTGATTACAAGTCCGGGTCTTGCTTCCTCGTAAAGGAAATATTCGTCATCCCTTTCCTTTTAATCCGGCCCATCATAACGTGAGCCGGCCTTCTAGGCTTTAGGCCTTGTTGTCCATCTGACCCGCCCGCCAGGTTACTAATGAGTTGCCAAGATCGGGCAGGTTATCTGTGAATCGCCAAGCTCCGGGCGGGTCACCAGTGAGTCGCCAATTCCGGCCGGGTCATACCGCGGGGTATATCCCCGACATTAGCCCCCAGTTTGATTTGGATTTATCCATGTTAAACTGATCCTGTAAAATAAACACAAGAACAAACTTGATAGGTTGTGCTCCGGGTTAAATATTTGTAAGCCGACACCTGATCTTCTTTAAATCCTTGTCATTTCCTTCTTGATACATGCCCATGAACTCATCGCAAATCTCCTTTAGTAGATATGTTCCAACTTTGTGAATGCAAAAAAAATCCAGATACTTCTTTTGAGAAATCTGGGTCAATAGGCCAGCTTCAGAGTCAATTTGCTGGCATTGGTCTCTTGTAGAGAAATATTGTAAGAAATAATCCACTTGAATCGGCTTCCAAAGCGCCGGCTTAAAATATATTGGTCTTGAAATACTCATCTGACTTTCAGCCGGCTTGAAGAGGTAAAACTTGCCGGTTTATCATAACCAAAATTGTCGGGTTATAAATAAATAATGCCGGGTCATGATTGTTGCAGACACCGGGTTAATCTGGTCTACTCCAAACTGAGAATTTGAAATTTTTTCCCCCCTTATATGCATATCACCTGTAGCCCCCAAGTGCCGGGTTGTCATGCTTACAGCAACCTGGGACTTGTAATTGCCTTATGCTCATGAAAACTTCAATCAGTGTAACCCCCAAGGGCCGGGTCATTATGCAATAATGAGCAGGGACTTTGTAGATATAACCATGTAAACTTGAGCAGCAACGTGTAGCCCCCAAGGGCCGGCTTAGTAAGATATTACTGAGCTCGGACTTTGTATATGATTCATTGATAATAACATCATATGATGTAATCTCCACCATGGGGCTTGAACCCATGTCCACAAGGTTAAGAGCTTTGTACTATACCAACTGAGCAGTGGATCTTTCAATATAATGGATTAAGGCTTGTGTACCTTGAATTTTCGACAGGAGCAATTGGTAGCCCCCAAGGGCTGGCTCATTACAATGTGATGAGTCGGGTCTTCAATAAGTTGAGCAAAAAATGTCCTTACATTAGCCCCCAAGTGCCATGGTGCATGCTGGCAGTGACATGGGACTTGCATATTTGATGTGATCTCAATTTAAATAATGTAGCCCCCAAGTGCCGGGTCGTAAGCCTGCAGCGACTCGGGACTATTCCTTCCATTGTAGAATAAATCATATACATTGATAAAATAATAGCCATTGCGCCACAGCGACTTTGAATACCTCATCTGTTGATAATTAACTCCAGAGTTTAAATACCCGGTGGCTCTTGGCTGATGGCGATTTAATACACCTCCATTGTAAGCCGGAATTTCTACAACCCGGCGGCTTATAGCCTTTGAGAAAATCAAGAATTGATAACCCTTTTGAGACACCAATTTCCATCTATGATGATGGGCTTGAATTTAATCATTTATGTAAGTCATAGCTCTGTAAATCCTGCAAAGTTTAAACAACATATGCCCCGGCGACTTAACATCAAAAACCAGGGCGGGTAACCACCCAAATGTAGTCTTATCCTGCACGCAAGTAGATCACAAGAACCCTTGGCGGTTTACCACAGGGCGGGTCATAATATCTTACATATGACCACTGATGTGTAAAAAAGGAGTCACAGATAAGCCTGTTATGAATCATAACTTTGAAACATAACTATAATATCATACTTGTGATATTGAATTTGCATTTGTCGGTTTATATGACCTGCACGATAAGGGTGACAACCCAATCTTTGATACGCGCATGATTCCAATGGCGCAATTCAAAACATACCGGCGGCTTAAAGTCCATAGCCAGGGCTAGTTTAAACATAATCATGTATAAACAATATCATACCTGTGATATTGAATTGTACTGCCGGCTTATGATACCTGTGCAGTAAGTGTGATAACCCAATCCTTAGAAGCCAATGCTTCCACATAGATGATGATTGTCATAAGCCGGCGACTTATCATCGAAAGTCAAGCCGGGTTTAAATAGAAACCACTCATATACACTTTAGATGTGTTCAAAAGAGCTTTCAAATAAAATCCCAAAAATTATTTGCAAAAAGAGACTTTAAAAATTTTGAGGCTTCTGATTCGAATACGATCAGAAAACCGTCCCAAAGGGGTTAAGCTAAGATTCGAATACGATCATATAGCCCCCAGTGGCTTTGGCGTTGCCGATCAAGAGGGTACCGACAGCTATGTTCTCTTTGGTTCGAATACGACCTATGTTTGAACAGGAAGCCCCCAAATGACCTTGAGAGTTGTTTAACGACGCTGATTCAAATACGATCCACGTCGGTTCCCAAAGGGGGTTGAGCTATGGTTCAAATATGACCAAGAAACTCCCCAATGAGCTCGGCAGTGTGCCGATCAAAAGGGTATCGACAGCTATGTTCTCTTTGGTTCGAATACGACCTATGTTTGAACAGGAAGCCCCCTAGTGATCATGAGAATATTTAACGACTTTGATTCGAATACGATCAGGGTCACACCAAAAGGGTTAAGCTAAATTCGAATATGATCAGCTCCCGATGGTCATTAAAGCAGGGTACCTATGTTTGGGTTGTGCTTTGTAACCGACTCCTTTTGGTCCCTTTAATTTTTCCCGAGAACTCGAACTTTGCGAGAGATAAATTCTTTTTGAACCGGAAATTCTTAAACCGGATATTGAAAGTTTCAAAGTTTTGTGATAAACAAATTTACCTTGAACCGGATTTTGAACCGGATTTGAGAGCTTCAAAACTTTGTGGCAGATAAATTTCCCTTGAACCGGATTTTAAACCGGATATTTAAGAGCTTCACTGCTTTGTGGGAGATGTCAGGTCTCTTGAGCCGGATCTAAACCGGAATCCTTCTTTTTAAGACGGAAATTTTCTGACGGCCTTTAAACTTTTCACCAATATAGCGGTAGCCTCCGGGACCGAATCATTTTTCCCTCCAATGACCCGGAGTTCTTGAATGCATTGAAACCGACCAATGCTGCCGAGTCATATCATTGTAGCCCCCGAGTCTCAAGACGACTCGAGGAGTTGGCTTTGAGATTCTCCATTGATCATAGCATAAGGTGTATATCATTGGTGTTGATAGCGCGATGTGAATCCACAGAAGGTTGAGGTGACTGTGGCGGGTTATAAATTATCCCGTATGAGCCGTGTCAGCAACTCGGCCAATGGTTCCTTCCAACTGAATGTTTTGAAGTTAACCAAACTGTAGTCGCGGTGACTTGTGCGCCTGCCCATTGAACCATCCAGTGCAGACGGCGGCTGATAATACATGATAATTCGCCTCCAATTTGTTGGAAGAAAAACCGGGCTTCCCAAGCAGTGACTCGCTCATATTCAATAAACAGCTCATTCATACAGGTGCGGCCCAGTGTGTTTATATAGACCAACCCGCGAGAGACGGATGGTAAAGGCGACCGTTGCATCAGAGGCGGCACAGACAGATGAGCCGCCCGTGGTGTTGTAAGCCGGTCCGGACGGGCGAATCGATCGCCGGCGCGGTAAGCCGCGCGGATGGGCGAGTCAACCACGTTGTGTTGATGTAGTGAACAATTGTCCTATAACAAAAACCTCGCAAGCCAGAGTAATTGCTCTTTTTAAAGAAAACAATATATAATATATAAAAATTTACTGGATTGATTTCACCTGATATGTCAGGCCAGAAATTATCCACATCGGAGTTGATGATCATCACGGTGAAGCTGAAACCAATCACAGCCGAGTCGGCCGCGGGAGCAGATAGATGAACCGGCCGCGGCGTTGTAAGTCGGTGCGGTCGGGCGAGTCAATCGCAGGAGTGGTAAGCGACGCGGACACCGAGTCGTCCGCGGGGGCGGACGGGTAAGTTGTCCGTCACATTGTAAGCCGGTCGCAGACGTGTGAGTTGTCCTCCTTGCTGTAAGCCGGCGTGGTCGCAAGAGACGGCCACGGCGTTGTAAGCCGGCTCGGTCGCGAGAGACGGCCACGGCGTTGTAAGCCGGTGCGGACAAGCAAGTTGTCCTCCTTCTTGGAAGCCGACACAGACGCGTGAACCGGTCGCGAGAGCGGACGGGCGAGTCGTCCGTGGTGTTGTAAGGCGGCGCAGACAGACAAGTCGGCCGACGTGTTGATGCAAAACGGACCGCAATACACATGTCCGTGAAGCTCTGCGGCACAGCCAAACGTGCATCCGCGGTATAATGGCATAAACAATTGTCCTGTGTAAAAATGTTACAGTGCAGAGTAATTGTTCTTTGACAAAAAACAATAAGTGTTTCATAAGATAAGTTCAGATAGATATCACTTGATGTTTGTGAATGACAGATGATCTGTATGTCGCGTCAGAGGCGGCTCAATATAATTTCGGCGGTTCAGGCAGACCGGTGACTCCCGGCGGCTCAACACAGCAGCGAAACGGAGGCGTCACCATGGCGGCGGCTCAGAAACTGCAGCGGCAACGCGTTTGACACGGCGGAGGCAGCAACTTGAACAGCTTGAAACGGACGCGAGTCGACCCGAGGGCAGGCGGCTCATCGTGTGACGGTTTGACACGGAGAGGCTCTCCGGTGGCAGAGGTAGCTGTACGACGGCAACGGTCTGCTACTTGATTTGCAGCTTTTAGCTTGACTTGAATTTGAAACTGGCTCGCAGGTGGCTCGAGACGGCGGAGACGGCTCCCAGCAGGCGAGGCGGGTCACAGCAGGGCCCAATCCAGGTGGCTCGGGGCAGAAGTGGTCAGCCGATGGTGACCCGGCTTGCAAAGCGGCGGCTCCGGGCCAGCCCGATGGAGATCAGTCAACTAAACCGGCTCAATATCAACTGACCCGAAAACAACCGCCACATAGATGGTGCTGTGCCTGATTTACTTTGATGGTAAAATAGTAGTGGAAGGGGAGACGGAGTTTCACGGGTGATGCTCCATGTGAAACCACACAAATTTGACCTTGCCTTTTGAACTTGTGCTCAGATCTGACCGGATTAGTTAGCAATAGTAATTGATGCACTAGTATTTAGTACGTACTCCTTGATTCCCAAACGAAATTAATTTTCCATCAATCCTCAGGAGCCCCGTCATGCAGTAATTGTTTTTTTTATTCCTTGGATCTCTGCGGCCGGTCTAAACATCAATCAGCTCCAACCTTTGTCTGTTCTAGTGCAAGTAGCACTTCGTTTCTTTGGATTTAACTAGTCTCCACCACAGGAAAAAATAGCAGCGGCACTGATTCCCTCGGGGCTTGAAGCTGCAGGTGGACAGGGAGGCGTGGCCTATCTTCTGGTAGTGGCGTACGGTGACTGGTTCGGATAGACGACCCCGCGGAGAAAAAACACGAGAACATCTGTCGGTCTTGGCTAAAAAAGGCTGCAGCCTGGGCGATTTGTACGCGTAAGTATAGCAGATCAACTCCTTGTTGGTCTTGGGTAACGACGTCTTTGATAAATCATCTGTGCGGCAGACCTCATCTCGGACTCGGTGAAAACGCGCGGGCACGGCGACGTACACAACAGCAACCCTAATCCTTCGCCTCAAATCTTGTATCTGTCAGCTCCAAAATTAACCGTAATTCTGATAAACTTGCCGGCTATGCTTATGGTCGTCCGGCGGCTCATGCGATCGTTGCGTGCCGGCTCTTTCTCATCCGATCAATCACGAGTTTCTCGATCCCTGAAAAGATCCCTCCAAGAACTCATCACCACCGTGCGCGAGCCCCACGGTGGGCGCCCACTGTCGTGGAATTGTCACGGCAGATGTCCTTAGTGTCAGGACTTAGTCGCGAGGCCAGCGCATCTATGTGGTAGCTTGAGAGGGGTTGAGCGGAATCGAGAGATGCAACAGAAGACAAGGATTTAGACAGCTTCGGGCCTCGGGAAACATCATCCGGTAACAACCCTACATGCTGTTTGAGGCTAGGACTCATTATGATCACGGGAGAGTTGCCGGGAACCGGCTCTTGGTGTCTAGCCCTAGAGATTGTTTCTTGTTCCTTGTCCCTCTTTGGGGTGCCCTGCCCCTCCTTATATAAGTTAGAGGGGCGGGTTACATGTGGAGTCCTAATAGGACTAGGACTAGTCTATCTTCTCTTACAAGTTGATTACAAGTCCGGGTCTCGCTTCCTCGTAAAGGAAATATTCGTCATCCCTTTCCTTTTAATCCGGCCCATCATAACGTGAGCCGGCCATCTGGGCTTTAGGCCTTGTTGTCCATCTGACCCGCCCGCTGGGTTACTAATGAGTTGCCAAGATCGGGCAGGTTATCTGTGAATCGCCAAGCTCCGGGCGGGTCACCAGTGAGTCGTCAATTCCGGCCGGGTCATACCGCGGGGTATATCCCCGACAGATAGGGTCGCATATTGGGCATGACATAGGTGTCCGATGATCCTGGCTTCCTGAATGAGCAGCGGGCGCTGTATCAGACCATCTGTATGGCCCGCGAGGCCCTCTCCGTTGTCCTTCGAGTTGTTGCCCTCGCCGTGGCGCCGAGCATTGTTAACATCGTCTACGAACATGAGGATTCAGGAGATGACTTTATTTTGACTGGATGACACTAGGGACCCACTAGGGCCATAGCCGTACGTACGCAAGTGCCTCCTTATTATGTACAACTATATTTTTTTGCTTTCTCCTGGTTTCCTGACATCACGGTCCCACACCATTGTCAACCTATGTAGTCAATATAAACGAGAGAATTGCACAAGGTGCGGCTGACAGCTGGGACCAAGCAGCTCGAGCAGTATTTGTGTTTTTGAGGCGTGAGCACTGTAGAGGTTTTCTTGGCGATGATTTCGTTGTTGTTCAGAGGAGAGCATGGTATTAACTGGGCGGGCTGTGGCCCGTCTAGCCCAGGCCAGATATCCAGCCCAGATACTAATTTTTTCAAGATGAAAATGGCTAGCTCAGCTATACGTCTTTTTGAGGAATACCCAGGCAAGGTCAACTTATTATTCTCCGCCCCGCTGGGCTGCAAATCTTTCCTAGGAGGGATGCATTAGGCTTAACAGGAAAATGGGCTTTAAAAAATAATAAATGGGATGTAATTATAAAAACTGGGCAGTAACTATAAAAAAATGCACCAAACATGAAATTAGTTTATAAAATATTATTTATGGATTTTGAAAATATTAAATTTTCATTGTTGCGCGCGCAATGTTTCATTGGATTTTTATGTAATACAAATTTATATTTAATCTGACTAGAAATTTCGGGATAAAAATATTTAGGATCCCATCAAAATGTGGGAAATTTTATTGAATTCTGTCGTCAACTGTTGGTTGAAATTATTAATCGTTGTCCTAGCTAGAAAATGGGCTGTACTTTTAACAAACTGTAAATGGGCTGTTGTAAATTCCATTAGAATTCAAAAATGGGCTGTACATTCTTACAAAACGCAAATGGGCTATAAGTTCTCTGCCACACACTTGTGGGCCTACTAAGTGACGCGTCCCCTAAAAAAAATAAGTTGACGCGTATGCAAGGCTTTGTCAACTTATTATAGTCAACACACGGTTCTAGCAGCAGTGGTCGTTGGATGTCTATCCAACGGATGTCGTGCTTCTTCTTCAATCTCGGATATTCTTAGCTTCGGCCGCCCAAAAAATGATTCCTCCCCCTGACATCTAGGGCGCACCGTTTCGGAGGCTGACCTGTGGGCCTACTAAGTTGGAGCGTACGAAGGGCTTTGTCAACTTAGTCAATATAAACGATTCTAGCTTCAGTGACCGTACGATGTCCATCCAACGGCCGTAGTGCTTCTTCAACCTGTGGTCTTCTTGGTCCAGCCGCCCAAAGCAGCGCCGGTCGTGCCGCCTACTCCTGCCTCCCGTGGCCGGCTGTGCTGCCGCGGAGGCCTCACCGCCCCCATACTACTCCCACCGCTGGCCAGGCCATCCCTCCACTCACCCACACCCCCTGTTATTCTGCGGCGACGGCAGCCTCACACCGCAGCCGAAATAGTGAACCCTCGTACTCCTCTCCACGCGGGCTTCCACTGCTGCGTCTTCCCCGGCTCCACGTCGTCCCCTTCCTAGGCCTCGCCGTCGTCCACCGCCCTGGTGCTCTCGGCGCGGCGTGGTCAACGTGGTCAACGACCGACTTCCATCGGAAGAGTACTGTACGTGGAGAGGCTGACAGCTGGGTCCACGGCGGTCGCAAGGAAGTGCCTCCTTATTACGCGCAAAATAATTATTCCTCCACCTGACAGCGGGGACCCACCGGACGGGCCACCAGTATTTTGCAAAAAAATCGTTTCCCCCTGACTGCTGGGACCCACCAGACGGGCCACCGTATTTCGCGAAAAAAACGTTCCCCCCACTGTCAGCTCGGATTCCACCGGAAGTGCCTCCTTATTACGCACAAAAAATGAATACTCCCCCGGCTAGCTGGGACCCACCTTGGTGGGAGGCTGACTTGTGGGCCTACTAAGTTGACGGGGACGAAGGGCTTTGTCAACTTAGTCAATCTGAACGATTCTAGCTCAAGTGACCGTACGATGTCCATCCAACGGCTGTAGTGCTTCTTCAACCTCTGGTCTTCTTGCTCCAGCCGCCCAAAGCAGCGCCGGTCGTGCCGCATGCTCCTGCCTCTCGTGGCCGGCTGTGCTGCCGCAGAGGCCTCACCGCCCCCTACTATTCCCACCGCTGGCCAGGCCCTGCGGCGACGGCAGCCTCACACCGCAGCCGAACCAGTGAACCCTCGTACTCCTCTTCGCGTGGGCTTCCACTGCCGCGTCTTCCCCAGCTCCGCGTCGTCCCCTTCCTAGGCCTCGCCATCGTCCACCGCCGTGGCGCTCTCCGCGCAGCGTGGTCAACGTGGTCAAGGAATGACTTCCATCGGAAGAGTACTGTACGTGGAGAGGCTGACAGCTGGGTCCACGGCCACAACCAAGTTTTTTTGTGATTTGCCAAGTAAGTCGCTTTGTCAGGCCTGTTGGGCTGCAAATCTTTCAAGAAGAGGAGAGCTTTCATTCGGCTGGCCGAGAAAATGGCCCATCAGTAATGAGAAATGGGCTGTACATTTTTAAAACACATCAAACCGACAATTAGTTTCAAATATATTTTTTTCATTTCAAGATTTTAAATTACATAAATTTATATGCGTGGAGAATTTGTTGGATTTTATATTGATATACATTTATTTTTAAAATTAGTTTGAATGTGGGTCAAAATTTCGGGATTAAAAACAGTTCAGACCGCACCGAAATATGCAAAATTTCGTATAATTTTTTAACCGTGGCCACAATATGGGCTGTAATGCTAACAAAAAGAATATGGGCTCCAAAAAAAACCTTAAGAATTCGCAAATGGGCTGTAAATTATTAGAAATAATGGCAGATGAGCTGTATGCTGTTTTCCACCGATTTGAGGCTTTCCTAAAAAAAGGTTGACGCACAAGCACTGATTGTTGGATGTCCATCGAACGACCGTCGTGCTTCTTCAATCTCTGCTCTTCCTGCTCCTGCCGCTCAAACAAGCGCCGGCGGGACTGCCTGCTCCCTCCTCCCCGTGGCCGGCTGTGCTGCCGCGCTGGCCTCACCGCCCCACCATACTCCCATCGCTGGCCTAGCCATCCCTCTACTCACCCACACCTGCTGTTATTCTCCGGCGACGGCAGACGAACCAGTAAACCCTCGTACAGTCATACTCCCCTCCGCGTGGGAAACAACTGCCGAGTCTTCCCTGCCTCCGTGTCGTCCCCTTCCTAGGCCTCGCCGTCGTCCACCACCGTGGTGCTCTCGGCGCGGCGTGGTCAATGTGGTCAACGACCGACTTCCATCGGAAGAGTACTGTGCGTGGAGACGCTGACAGCTGGGTCCACGCCCGCGCAAGGAAGTGCCTCCTTATTACGCGCAAAATAATTATTCCTCCACCTGACAGCGGGGACCCACCAGCTACACCTTCGCATGCAAGGAAGTGCGTCCGGGCAAAAAAACAAAACGATTCGCCGCCCTGACTGCTGGGACCCACCAGCTACATCTTCGCACGCAAGGAAGTGCCTGACAGTCGGGACCCACCTGGTCGAAGCGTACGCAGCGTTGTCATTCTGGTCGCGAACGTGTACGTACATATATACTAGTGGATGTGAGGCGCGCACGTGTCGTAGTAGAGGCGCGCACGTAGCATGTACACGTACGTACATCGGCCAGGGTGCAAGAAAGAAAATACGGCCACGTATGTGTACATACGGGCGGGGTCTCGAACGCCTACTCGCGCATACGTACGGCGAGGGCTCGTTGACATGGCTGGGTCGGAACGGAGAAACAACGTCGTCGTCGTGTTCGTGGGGAGGCAACGGAATGCGTCGTGTTCATGGGGAGGCAACGGAACGTGTGGGAGCCAACCGGCTGGGTCGGAACGGAATGCGTGGTCGTGCTCATCGGGAGGGCTTGGACGGAACAGGCGATGGAAACGAGGCCTGGCGTACCGCAGAACGGAGGAAACGGCCTTCTGTTCGACCGGCCACATTCGAAATGGGATCCTGTTCATCGGGAGGGGTCTGGCGTACCGCAAAACGGACGTAACGGATCTCCTACGGTCGAAACGGGGGTCCTGTTGATCGGGAGGGGTGTGGCGTACCGCAAAACGGACGAAACAGACCTCCTATGGTCGAAACGAGG
>NC_057805.1:512345106-512345492 GCF_018294505.1 Triticum aestivum | reverse complement strand
ATGGAAACGAGGCCTGGCGTACCGCAGAACGGAGGAAACGGCCTTCTGTTCGACCGGCCACATTCGAAATGGGATCCTGTTCATCGGGAGGGGTCTGGCGTACCGCAAAACGGACGTAACGGATCTCCTACGGTCGAAACGGGGGTCCTGTTGATCGGGAGGGGTGTGGCGTACCGCAAAACGGACGAAACGGACCTCCTACGGTCGAAACGGGGGTCCTGTTCATCGGGAGGGGTGTGGCGTACCGCAAAACGGGACTCCACGGGATACTATTCATCTCCACCGTCGACCTCCTCCAGCCTCCATGGGCTACCGTCGACGTCCTCCAGCCTCCACGGGCTCCGGTTCATCCAGCCTCCACCGCGCGCTACTCCACCGGCTACTGT
>NC_057805.1:512344124-512345010 GCF_018294505.1 Triticum aestivum | reverse complement strand
TTCATCTAGCCCTCCACACCACGGGGTCCTGTTCAACCACCCCTCCACGGGCACCCCTCCACCGTCTACTGTTCATCCAGCCCTCCACCACACCACGGGGTCCTGTTCATCCAGAGGCAACGCCACCGCTCACTGTTCATCCAAACCCCCGCGCAATGCTCACTATTCATCCCAGAGGCAGCATTGATCGGCTTCAGTTAGCAGCAGTAGCGAAGGAATCGCTCGATCGGGTTCAGTTAACAGCCATCGATCGATCGCTCGGGTTCAGTAACGCGTAGCCTGCAGTGCAATCGCTCGGGTTTAGTTAGAGCCCAACGCCTCGCTCGGGTTCAGTTAGAGCCAATGCCTCGCACACACGCGCGTACGTGTACGAGAGAAACGCGCATCGCTCGGCCCCCGACCTCCCACCGTAACCGGGAACTCCCCGAAATTTTCCTCGCCCTCGCTTCTACCACGGTTTTTTCCGTCATGGACGGCCCAAAGAATGTCATGCAGCTGCGTCTCCGGCCCGCCCAGGACGAAAAGCCCATTTTCTGTCATGATTTTTTGTCATAGAAGTAGGAGCCCACCACATCTATAATGATACTGGGTTTTGTCACAATTATCGTCATAGAAGCGTCATATGTATGACAGAAAAAAATTTCGTTCGGCCCAAAATGTCATGGATGTGTCTTTTTTTTGTAGTGATAGAAGCCCTCCGTGATCGATGCCCCCTCCGGCGGAGCTCCGGAATAGGCCCCAAGATGGGATCTCGTGGGTACAGAAGGTTGTGGCGGTGGAATTAGGTTTTTGGCTCCATATCTGATCGTTTGGGGGTACGTAGGTATATATAGGAGGAAGGAGTACGTCGGTCGAGCAACATGGGGCCCACGAGGGTGGAGGGCGC
>NC_057805.1:512338241-512343935 GCF_018294505.1 Triticum aestivum | reverse complement strand
CTTCCTGCTTGATTTCTTGACGTAGGGTCCAAGTCCTCTGGATCATGTTCATTCCGAAAATCACGTTCCCGAAGGTTTCATTCCGTTTGCACTCCGTTTGATATTCTTTTTCTGCGAAACTCTGAAATAGGCAAAAAACAGCAATTCTGGGCTGGGCCTCCGGTTAATAGGTTAGTCCCAAAAATAATATAAAAGTGAATAATAAAGCCCAATAATGTCCAAAACAAAAGATAATATAGCATGGAGGAATCAAAAATTATAGATACGTTGGAGACGTATCAAGCATCCCTAAGCTTAATTCCTGCTCGTCCTCGAGTAGGTAAATGATAAAAACAGAATTTTTGATGTGGAATGCTACTTGGCATAATTTCAATGTAATTCTTCTTAATTGTGGTATGAATATTCAGATTCAAAAGATTCAAGATAAAAGTTCAATATTGACATAAAAATAATAATACTTCAAGCATACTAACTAAGCAATTATGTCCTCTCAAAATAACATGGCCAAAGAAAGTTCATCCCTACAAAATCATATAGTTTAGTCATGCTCCATTTTCGTCACACAAGAATGCTCTCATCATGCACATCCCCGATGACAAGCCAAGCAATTGTTTCATACTTTAGTAATCTCAAACTTTTTCAACCTTCACGCAATACATGAACGTGAGCCATGGATATAGCACTATGGGTGGAATAGAATATGATGATGGGGGTTATGTGGAGAAGACAAAAAAGGAGAAAGTCTCACATCAATGAGGCTAATCAATGAGCTATGGAGATGCCCATCGATTGATGTTAATGCAAGGAGTAGGGATTGCCATGAAACGGATACACTAGAGCTATAAATATATGAAAGCTCAACAAAAGAAACTAAGTGGGTGTGCATCCAACTTGCTTGCTCACGAAGACCTAGGGCACTTGAGGAGGCCCATTGTTGGAATATACAAGCCAAGTTCTATAATGAAAAATTCCCACTAGTATATGAAAGTGACAAAACAAGAGACTCTCTATCATGAGGATTATGGTGCTACTTTGAAGCACAAGTGTGGTAAAAGGATAGTAACATTGTCCCTTCTCTCTTTTTCTCTCATTTTTTTGGGCCTTCTCTTTTTTATGGCCTTTCTCTCTTTTTTTATTCCTCACTTGGGACAATGCTCTAGAAAAATGATGATCATCACACTTCTATTTATTTACAACTCAATGATTACAACTCGATACTAGAACAAAGTATGACTCTATATGAATGCTTCCGGCGGTGTACCGGGATATGCAATGAACCAAGAGTGACATGTATGAAAGAATTATGAACGGTGGCTTTGCCACAAATACTATGTCAACTACATGATCATGCAAAGCAATATGACAATGATGAACGTGTCATGATAAACGGGATGGTGGAAAGTTGCATGGCAATATATCTCAGAATGGCTATGGAAATGCCATAATAGGTAGGTATGGTGGCTGTTTTGAGGAAGATATAAGGAGGTTTATGTGTGAAAGAACGTATCATATCATGCGGTTTGGATGCACCGACGAAGTTTGCACCAACTCTCAATGTGAGAAAGGGTAATGCACGGTACCGAAGAGGCTAGCAATGATGGAAAGGTGAGAGTTTGTATAATCCATGGACTCAACATTAGTCATAAAGAACTCATATAATTATTGCAAAAATCTACAAGTCATCAAAAACCAAGCACTACGCGCATGCTCCTAGGGGGATAGATTGGTAGGAAAAGACCATCGCTCGTCCCCGACCGCCACTCATAAGGAGGACAATCAAAGAACACCTCATGTTTCAAATTTGTTACATAACGTTTACCATACGTGCATGCTACAGGACTTGCAAACTTCAACACAAGTATTTCTCAAATTCACAACTACTCAACTAGCACAACTTTGATATCACTACCTCCATGTCTCAAAACAATCATCAAGCATCAAACTTCTCTTAGTATTCAAGACACTCATAAGAAAGCTTTTACTATTCTTGAATACCTAGCATATTAGGATTATTTAAGCAAATTACCATGCTATTTAAGACTGTCAAAATAATCTAAGTGAAGCATGAGAGATCAATAGTTTCTATAAAACAAATCCACCACCGTGCTCTAAAAGATATAAGTGAAGTAGTAGAGCAAAAACTATATAACTCAAAAGATATAAGTGAAGCACATAGAGTATTCTAGTAATTTCCGAATCATGTGCGTCTCTCTCAAAATGTGTGTACAGAAAGGATGATTGTGGTAAACTAAAAAGCAAAGACTCAAATCGTACAAGACGCTCCAAGCAAAACACATATCATGTGGTGAATAAAAATATAGCTCCAAGTAAAGTTACCGATGGAAGTAGACGAAAGAGGGGATGCCTTCTGGGGCATCCCCAAGATTTGGCTTTTAGGTGTCCTTAAATTATCTTGGGGGTGCCATGGGCATCCCTAAGCTTAGGCTCTTGCCACTCCTTGTTCCATAATCCATCAAATCTTTCACCCAAAACTTGAAAACTTCACAACACAAAACTCAGCAGAAAATCTCGTGAGCTCCGTTAGCGAAAGAAAACAAAAGACCACTTCAAGGTACTGTAATGAACTCATTCTTTATTTATATTGGTGTTAAACCTACTGTATTCCAACTTCTCTATGGTTTATAAACTATTTTACTAGCCATAGATTCATCAAAATAAGCAAACAACACACGAAAAACAGAATCTGTCAAAAACAGAACAGCCTGTAGTAATCTGTAACTAACGCAAACTTATGAACTCCAAAAAATCAGACAAAATATAAGGACGTAGAAAATTTGTTTATTGATCAGCAGCAATTGGAATCAAGATTTTATCACGTTCTGGTGATTTTTAACAATTATTTTCGTGAACAGAAAGTTTCTGGAAATTATAGCAAGATCAAATAACTATCATCCAAGAAGATCCTATAGGTTTAACTTGGCACAAACACTAATTAAAACATAAAAACACATCTAACCAGAGACTAGAACAAATATTTATTCCTAAACAGAAGCAAAAAGCAAAAAACTAAAAATTAAATTGGGTTGCCTCCCAACAAGCGCTATCGTTTAACGCCCCTAGCTAGGCATAAAAGTAAGGATAGATCTAGGTATTGCCATCTTTAGTAGGCAATCCATAAGTGGCTCTCATGATAGACTCATATGGTAATTTTATTTTATTCCTAGGGAAGTGTTCCATGCCTTTCTTTAATGGAAATTTGAATATAATATTCTCTTCCTTCATATCAATAATTGCACCAATTGTTCTAAGGAAAGGTCTACCAAGAATAATAGGACATGAAGGATTGCAATGTATGTCAAGAAGGATAAAATCTACGGGCACATAAGTCCTATTTGCAACAATAAGAACATCATTAATTCTTCCCATAGGTTTCTTAATAGTGGAATCCGCAAGGTGCAAGTTTAAAGAGCAATCATCAAAATCACGGAAATCTAGCAAATCACACAAAGTTTTTGGAATCGTGGAAACACTAGCACCCAAATCACACAAAGCATAGAATTCATGATCTTTAATCTTAATTTTAATAG
Source organism: Triticum aestivum (assembly GCF_018294505.1). Taxonomy (NCBI): domain Eukaryota; kingdom Viridiplantae; phylum Streptophyta; class Magnoliopsida; order Poales; family Poaceae; genus Triticum; species Triticum aestivum. The sequence goes on along the minus strand of NC_057805.1, from coordinate 512,340,387 downwards.
TAGGTTCCCACTCATCATAAAGTTTTCTAGGGATAGAAACTTCCAACTCAAGATTTTCTTCATAAGATTGCATCAAGGCATCAACGATATGTTTGGTAAAAGCTTTATTTTGACTATAAGCATGAGGAGAATTTAGCACGGATTGCAACAAGGAAATACAATCTATCAAAGAGCAATTATCATAATTAAATTCCTTGAAATCCAAAATAGTGGGTTTATTAATATATAGGGTTTTGTTCTCTTCAATCCCACTTTTGTCAATTTTAGCATCAAGATCTAAAAACTCCGAATTTCTGGAATGCCTTCTAGGTAAATGTGGATCATATTCAGTCCCATCATTATCAAGATTCATATTGCAAAACAAAGATTTAATAGGGGACACATCAATAAATTTTAGATCTTCATCTTTATTTTCAAAGTTTTCCGGCTTGGCGGCCATCTTATTAACTAAGGTGGCCTGCTTGTCCGATATTTCAGCTATTAACTTCTCAAGATGAGCAATTTGGGATCTCAAACCATCAAATTCTTTAGACATATCATCGAGCTCTTTATTCATATAAGTTATAAAGCTTTTTTGTTCCTTAAGCTCATTTCTAAAGAAATTATTATGCTCAAATTGTAAGACCATAAAACTCCTGACATTGCCTTCGATCTCTTCCAACCTTTTAAGGTGAAGATCACCAATTTTAGGCAGAGCCATCGTGACAAGCAAGCATTGCAACACACAAGCAAACAAGAAGCAAGCGAAAAAGAGGCGAACGAAAAAGAGAGGGCTAATAAAACGGCGAGAGTGAAGTGGGGGAGAGGAAAACGAGAGGCAAATGGCAAATAATGTAATGCGGGAGATAAGGGTTTGTGATGGGTACTTGGTATGTTGACTTTTGCGTAGACCTCCCCGGCAACGGAGCCAGAAATCCTTCTTGCTACCTCTTGAGCACTGCGTTGGTTTTCCCTTGAAGTGGAAAGGGTGATGCAGCAAAGTAGCGTAAGTATTTCCCTTAGTTTTTGAGAACCAAGGTATCAATCCAGTAGGAGGCTACGCGCGAGTCCCTCGCACCTACACAAACAAATAAATCCTCGCAACCAACGCGATAAGGGGTTGTCAATCCCTACACGGACACTTACGAGAGTGAGATCTGATAGATATGATATGATAATATTTTTGGTGTTTTTATGATAAAGATGCAAAGTAAAATAAAAGCAACGGAAATAACTAAGTGTTGGAAGATTAATATGATGGAAGATAGACCCGGGGGCCATAGGTTTCACTAGTGGCTTCTCTCAAGAGCGTAAGTATTTTACGGTGGGTGAACAAATTACTGTTGAGCAATTGACATAATTGAGCATAGTTATGAGAATATCTAGGTATGATCATGTATATAGGTATCACGTCCGAAACAAGTAGACCGACTCCTGCTTGCATCTACTACTATTACTACACACATTGACCGCTATCCAGCATGCATCTAGAGTATTAAGTTCATAAGAACAGAGTAACGCTTTAAGCAAGATGACATGATGTAGAGGGATAAATTCATGCAATATGATAAAAACCCCATCTTGTTATCCTCGATGGCAACAATACAATACGTGCCTTACTGCCCCTACTGTCACTTGGAAAGGACACCGCAAGATTGAACCCAAAGCTAAGAACTTCTCCCATTGCTAGAAAGATCAATCTAGTAGGCCAAACCAAACTGATAATTCGAAGAGACTTGCAAAGATAACCAATCATACATAAAAGAATTCAGAAGATTCAAATATTGTTCATAGATAAACTTGATCATAAACCCACAATTCATCGGTCAACAAACACACCACAAAAGAAGATTACATCGAATAGATCTCCACAAGAGAGGGGGAGAACATTGTATTGAGATCCAAAAAGAGAGAGGACGCCATCTAGCTAATAACTATGGACCCGAAGGTTTGAGGTAAACTACTCACACTTCATCGGAGAGGCTATGGTGTTGATGTAGAAGCCCTCCGTGATCGATGCCCCCTCCGGCGGAGCTCCGGAACAGGCCCCAAGATGGGATCTCGTGGGTACAGAAGGTTGCATCGGTGGAATTAGGTTTTTGGCTCCGTATTTGATCGTTTGGGGGTACGTAGGTATATATAGGAGGAAGGAGTACGTCGGTGGAGC